>NW_026512548.1:82500-90772 GCF_027579735.1 Bombina bombina | reverse complement strand
GGCAATAAGGGAAAGAGACATAAGCAGAAGTGACAAGACTAGGAAGGGAGACCGGGGCAGAGAAAATAGGACCAGGAGAAGAGCTAGTGACAGGGATAGAGTAAATAGGCAGAAAATCAGCAGCTACAGGAAAGGCCCCAGCAGCAGATGATACTGCAGGGGAAGGGATAGAGACAGATATAGAAGTCAGTGTAGAACTAATAAAGGGGTCACAGACAACCACTGTATCACCAGCTGATGCAACTGCTGTCCCCCTCTTCTTTCCTGATCGATTTTCCTCTTCATCAAACCTCCCTGTAGCCCCAGAAAAACGTTTGGATCTCTCCATGATGTTAGCTGCAAGACAAAAAACAGGTTAGTGATTTACTTTCTGTTTTACTTTCCTTTTATCACTTCTGAATCTCCTCCCCTTATTCCCTCACTGTCAGCAAACTACACTTCCCATTTAACCCTTTCCACTCTTTCCTTCCTTCAGCATAAATTCCCCCTTAATTTGTTTCGTCCCTAAATAGGTCCTACACTTTTCTTTGACATCGTCATCATCAGAAACAGAAGCGTAGTCCAGAACTTCTGACACCATGTCATGAGATGCAGGACATATGCAGGACACAGCAATGATGGTACAACTCTATTTTATTACAGAGCATAGCAATACACATCCAGACAGGTTGATTGTACTAAACTAACTGCGACACAGACACCGGACCTAAGCCCCGCCCACATGCTAGTGACATCACATCCTGCTATCATCACAGGCACTATACAGTTAGACATGACAGTGTCACATGAGGAGGGGCACTATATAGTGAGACATGACAGTGTCACATGAGGAGGGGCACTATGTAGTGAGACATGACAGTGTCACATGAGGAGGGGCACTATGTAGTGAGACATGACAGTGTCACATGAGGAGGGGCACTATACAGTTAGACATGACAGTGTCACATGAGGAGGGGCACTATGTAGTGAGACATGACAGTGTCACATGAGGAGGGGCACTATACAGTGAGATATGACAGTGTCACATGAGGAGGGGCACTATATAGTGAGACATGACAGTGTCACATGAGGAGGGGCACTATACAGTTAGACATGACAGTGTCACATGAGGAGGGGCACTATAGAGTGAGACATGACAGTGTCACATGAGGAGGGGCACTATGTAGTGAGACATGACAGTGTCACATGAGGAGGGGCACTATACAGTTAGACATGACAGTGTCACATGAGGAGGGGCACTATGTAGTGAGACATGACAGTGTCACATGAGGAGGGGCTCTATACAGTGAGACATGACAGTGTCACATGAGGAGGGGCACTATATAGTGAGACATGACAGTGTCACATGGGGAGGGACACTATATAGTGAGACATGACAGTGTCACATGGGGAGGGGCACTATGTAGTGAGACATGACAGTGTCACATGAGGAGGGGTACTATACAGTTAGACATGACAGTGTCACATGAGGAGGGGCACTATGTAGTGAGACATGACAGTGTCACATGAGGAGGGGCACTATACAGTTAGACATGACAGTGTCACATGAGGAGGGGCACTATATAGTGAGACATGACAGTGTCACATGAGGAGGGGCACTATATAGTGAGACATGACAGTGTCACATGAGGAGGGGCACTATATAGTGAGACATGACAGTGTCACATGAGGAGGGGCACTATGTAGTGAGACATGACAGTGTCACATGAGGAGGGGCTCTATATAGTGAGATATGACAGTGTCACATGAGGAGGGGCACTATACAGTTAGACATGACAGTGTCACATGAGGAGGGGCACTATGTAGTGAGACATGACAGTGTCACATGAGGAGGGGCACTATGTAGTGAGACATGACAGTGTCACATGGGGAGGGGCACTATGTAGTGAGACATGACAGTGTCACATGAGGAGGGGTACTATACAGTTAGACATGACAGTGTCACATGAGGAGGGGCTCTATATAGTGAGATATGACAGTGTCACATGAGGAGGGGCACTATATAGTGAGACATGACAGTGTCACATGAGGAGGGGCACTATGTAGTCAGACATGACAGTGTCACATGAGGAGGGGCACTATACAGTGAGACATGACAGTGTCACATGAGGAGGGGCACTATATAGTGAGACATGACAGTGTCACATGAGGAGGGGCTCTATACAGTGAGACATGACAGTGTCACATGAGGAGGGGCACTATATAGTGAGACATGACAGTGTCACATGGGGAGGGGCACTATACAAATAGACATGACAGTGTCACATGAGGAGGGGCACTATACAAATAGACATGACAGTGTCACATGAGGAGGGGCACTATATAGTGAGACATGACAGTGTCACATGAGGAGGGGCTCTATACAGTGAGACATGACAGTGTCACATGAGGAGGGGCACTATACAGTTAGACATGACAGTGTCACATGAGGAGGGGCACTATATAGTGAGACATGACAGTGTCACATGGGGAGGGGCACTATGTAGTGAGAC
Source organism: Bombina bombina (assembly GCF_027579735.1). Classification (NCBI taxonomy): domain Eukaryota; kingdom Metazoa; phylum Chordata; class Amphibia; order Anura; family Bombinatoridae; genus Bombina; species Bombina bombina. Next base: position 88,280 of record NW_026512548.1, on the reverse strand, counting down.
ATGACAGTGTCACATGAGGAGGGGTACTATACAGTTAGACATGACAGTGTCACATGAGGAGGGGCACTATACAGTGAGACATGACAGTGTCACATGAGGAGGGGCACTATATAGTGAGACATGACAGTGTCACATGGGGAGGGGCACTATGTAGTGAGACATGACAGTGTCACATGAGGAGGGGTACTATACAGTTAGACATGACAGTGTCACATGAGGAGGGGCACTATACAGTTAGACATGACAGTGTCACATGAGGAGGGGCACTATATAGTGAGACATGACAGTGTCACATGAGGAGGGGCACTATATAGTGAGACATGACAGTGTCACATGAGGAGGGGCACTATGTAGTGAGACATGACAGTGTCACATGAGGAGGGGCTCTATATAGTGAGATATGACAGTGTCACATGAGGAGGGGCACTATACAGTTAGACATGACAGTGTCACATGAGGAGGGGCACTATGTAGTGAGACATGACAGTGTCACATGGGGAGGGGCACTATGTAGTGAGACATGACAGTGTCACATGAGGAGGGGTACTATACAGTTAGACATGACAGTGTCACATGAGGAGGGGCTCTATATAGTGAGATATGACAGTGTCACATGAGGAGGGGCACTATATAGTGAGACATGACAGTGTCACATGAGGAGGGGCACTATGTAGTCAGACATGACAGTGTCACATGAGGAGGGGTACTATATAGTGAGACATGACAGTGTCACATGAGGAGGGGCACTATGTAGTGAGACATGACAGTGTCACATGAGGAGGGGCACTATGTAGTGAGACATGACAGTGTCACATGAGGAGGGGCACTATACAGTTAGACATGACAGTGTCACATGAGGAGGGGCACTATGTAGTGAGACATGACAGTGTCACATGAGGAGGGGCACTATACAGTTAGACATGACAGTGTCACATGAGGAGGGGCACTATGTAGTGAGACATGACAGTGTCACATGAGGAGGGGCACTATGTAGTTAGACATGACAGTGTCACATGAGGAGGGGCACTATGTAGTGAGACATGACAGTGTCACATGGGGAGGGGCACTATGTAGTGAGACATGACAGTGTCACATGAGTAGGGGCACTATACAGTGAGACATGACAGTGTCACATGAGGAGGGGCACTATATAGTGAGACATGACAGTGTCACATGAGGAGGGGCACTATACAGTTAGACATGACAGTGTCACATGAGGAGGGGCACTATACAGTGAGACATGACAGTGTCACATGAGGAGGGGCACTATACAGTGAGACATGACAGTGTCACATGAGGAGGGGCACTATATAGCGAGACATGACAGTGTCACATGGGGAGGGGCACTATGTAGTGAGACATGACAGTGTCACATGAGGAGGGGTACTATACAGTTAGACATGACAGTGTCACATGAGGAGGGGCACTATGTAGTGAGACATGACAGTGTCACATGAGGAGGGGCACTATACAGTTAGACATGACAGTGTCCCATGAGGAGGGGCACTATATAGTGAGACATGACAGTGTCACATGAGGAGGGGCACTATATAGTGAGACATGACAGTGTCACATGAGGAGGGGCACTATGTAGTGAGACATGACAGTGTCACATGAGGAGGGGCTCTATATAGTGAGATATGACAGTGTCACATGAGGAGGGGCACTATACAGTTAGACATGACAGTGTCACATGAGGAGGGGTACTATACAGTTAGACATGACAGTGTCACATGAGGAGGGGCTCTATATAGTGAGATATGACAGTGTCACATGAGGAGGGGCACTATACAGTTAGACATGACAGTGTCACATGAGGAGGGGCACTATACAGTTAGACATGACAGTGTCACATGAGGAGGGGCACTATACAGTTAGACATGACAGTGTCACATGAGGAGGGGCACTATGTAGTGAGACATGACAGTGTCACATGAGGAGGGGCACTATGTAGTGAGACATGACAGTGTCACATGAGGAGGGGTACTATACAGTTAGACATGACAGTGTCACATGGGGAGGGGCACTATGTAGTGAGACATGACAGTGTCACATGAGGAGGGGCACTATGTAGTGAGACATGACAGTGTCACATGAGGAGGGGCACTATATAGTTAGACATGACAGTGTCACATGAGGAGGGGCACTATATAGTGAGACATGACAGTGTCACATGAGGAGGGGCACTATATAGTGAGACATGACAGTGTCACATGAGGAGGGGCACTATATAGTTAGACATGACAGTGTCACATGAGGAGAGGCACTATACAGTTAGACATGACAGTGTCACATGAGGAGGGGCACTATACAGTTAGACATGACAGTGTTACATGAGGAGGGGCACTATGTAGTGAGACATGACAGTGTCACATGAGGAGGGGCACTATATAGTTAGACATGACAGTGTCACATGAGGAGGGGCACTATATAGTGAGACATGACAGTGTCACATGAGGAGGGGCACTATATAGTGAGACATGACAGTGTCACATGAGGAGGGGCACTATATAGTTAGACATGACAGTGTCACATGAGGAGGGGCACTATATAGTTAGACATGACAGTGTCACATGAGGAGGGGCACTATACAGTTAGACATGACAGTGTCACATGAGGAGGGGCACTATACAGTTAGACATGACAGTGTCACATGAGGAGGGGCACTATACAGTTAGACATGACAGTGTCACATGAGGAGGGGCACTATATAGTGAGACATGACAGTGTCACATGAGGAGGGGCACTATACAGTTAGACATGACAGTGTCACATGAGGAGGGGCACTATATAGTTAGACATGACAGTGTCACATGAGGAGGGGCACTATACAGTTAGACATGACAGTGTCACATGAGGAGGGGCACTATACAGTTAGACATGACAGTGTCACATGAGGAGGGGCACTATACAGTTAGACATGACAGTGTCACATGAGGAGGGGCACTATACAGTTAGACATGACAGTGTCACATGAGGAGGGGCACTATGTAGTGAGACATGACAGTGTCACATGAGGAGGGGCACTATACAGTTAGACATGACAGTGTCACATGAGGAGGGGCACTATACAGTTAGACATGACAGTGTCACATGAGGAGGGGCACTATGTAGTGAGACATGGCAGTGTCACATGAGGAGGGGCACTATACAGTTAGACATGACAGTGTCACATGAGGAGGGGCACTATGTAGTGAGACATGACAGTGTCACATGAGGAGGGGCACTATGTAGTGTGACATGACAGTGTCACATGAGGAGGGGCACTATGTAGTGAGACATGACAGTGTCACATGAGGAGGGGCACTATACAGTTAGACATGACAGTGTCACATGAAGAGGGGCACTATGTAGTGAGACATGACAGTGTCACATGAGGAGGGGCACTATGTAGTGTGACATGACAGTGTCACATGAGGAGGGGCACTATGTAGTGAGACATGACAGTGTCACATGAGGAGGGGCACTATATAGTTAGACATGACAGTGTCACATGAGGAGGGGCACTATATAGTGAGACATGACAGTGTCACATGAGGAGGGGCACTATGTAGTGAGACATGACAGTGTCACATGAGGAGGGGCACTATATAGTGAGACATGACAGTGTCACATGAGGAGGGGCACTATACAGTTAGACATGACAGTGTCACATGAGGAGGGGCACTATGTAGTGAGACATGACAGTGTCACATGAGGAGGGGCACTATACAGTTAGACATGACAGTGTCACATGAGGAGGGGCACTATGTAGTGAGACATGACAGTGTCACATGTGGAGGGGCACTATACAGTTAGACATGACAGTGTCACATGAGGAGGGGCACTATATAGTTAGACATGACAGTGTCACATGAGGAGAGGCACTATACAGTTACACATGACAGTGTCACATGAGGAGGGGCACTATACAGTTAGACATGACAGTGTCACATGAGGAGGGGCACTATAGAGTGAGACATGACAGTGTCACATGAGGAGGGGCACTATATAGTTAGACATGACAGTGTCACATGAGGAGGGGCACTATGTAGTGAGACATGACAGTGTCACATGAGGAGGGGCACTATATAGTTAGACATGACAGTGTCACATGAGGAGGGGCACTATGTAGTGAGACATGACAGTGTCACATGAGGAGGGGCACTATGTAGTGAGACATGGCAGTGTCACATGAGGAGGGGCACTATATAGTCAGACATGGCAGTGTCACATGAGGAGGGGTACTATGTAGTCAGACATGGCAGTGTCACATGAGGAGGGGCACTATACAGTTAGACATGACAGTGTCACATGAGGAGGGGCACTATAGAGTGAGACATGACAGTGTCACATGAGGAGGGGCACTATATAGTTAGACATGACAGTGTCACATGAGGAGGGGCACTATATAGTTAGACATGACAGTGTCACATGAGGAGGGGCACTATGTAGTTAGACATGGCAGTGTCACATGAGGAGGGGCACTATATAGTCAGACATGGCAGTGTCACATGAGGAGGGGTACTATGTAGTCAGACATGGCAGTGTCACATGAGGAGGGTCACTATAGTGAGATATGACAGTGTCAGTGAGAAGGAGCGCTATGTAGTGAGACATGACAGTGTCACATGGTGAGGGGCACTATATAGTGATACATGACAGTGTCACATGGTGAGGAGCACTAAATAGTGAGACATGGCAGTGTCAAATGAGGATGGCTTCCTAGGGTCACCAGAATATATTTAGACAGTTTTTTTATAGTCTGCTGCTTCTCTGTAGTTCCCTTCACTACCCTTCCCCTTTTCATTAAAGGGACATGATACCCAAATGTTGAAACACTTGAAAGTGATGCAGCATAGCTGTAAAAAGCTGACAGGAAAATATCACCTGAACATCTCTATGTTAAAAAGAAAGATATTTTAACGCAAAATGTCCTAAGTATTCATTCACATACCATTGTAAAGGACTTTAAGCAGCAAATCAGTATGTTTGTCCCGGGACAGGCAAGGGAGTGAGCTTCATGCACACTCGTGTTATTTCCCTATTCAGTTTAAGGAAGTTTACTATGAAATCTCATGAGAGTTAAGTCAAATCTCATGAGATCACAGTAAAAGAGTTCATGACCTCAGCAATGCTGTTAATTTTTTATTCTTTTTTTTTACCCGCAGCTGGACAGAAGCTGAAGTATAACTTTTTACACAGAACTTACTCTGCTGAGCTGAGGAGATTGTGAGGTAAAATATCTTCCTTTTTTACATAGAGATGCTCAGGTGATATTTTCCTGTCAGCTTTTTACAGTTATGCTGCATCAGTTTCAAGTGATTTAGAGTATTATGTCCCTTTAAGGTAGACCGGAAAGCAGTGATTTCTTTCCTTTCGCTTGCAATAAACTGCAGGGGGTGCCACTACAAGAGACATTTAGATCTCATGCAATGCTGGAGGAGGGGGAGTTTTCACAGCTGCAGATGGGCATCAAAGTGATGCGGTAAGGAATGGATGCTGTGAGGAATAGCTGTTTAGTTTGTTTATGGCGTTCTAGCTCCCTATTCACTGCCAGAAGAAGAAGTGGTCACAAATCCTGGGGAAACTTTATATTTCAGAAGCATTTTTCAAGCATTAGAATTCTGGTGAAATTATTTTGTGTGAATTTGAATTACACAGCTGTGCACTTATATCCATTTAATTTGCCCGTTTATGTGCGCACATTAAATAACCGGCCATTAAAAGTGGCTGGTTAATACTACCGCAAGCTCGTGTTTTCACTTTTTGCTAAGCTCAATTCACCAGAGATCAGACCT
>NW_026512548.1:0-77500 GCF_027579735.1 Bombina bombina | reverse complement strand
GACTTCCATACTTTAGCTATTAGTATTTTAGCACTGTTAGTGAATATTCTAAAAATGGAATACGTTGCTTGGAGGGCAATTGAGTAGATTTATTTAATAACCATATCTGAGGGTCGTGTGATATAGTGATTTGAAAAATGTGTTCTACTTCGTGCATTACCTCATACCAATAATGGTTTATCTGGGAGCACCACATATGCCCCATTCCACTCCCAACATGTCCACATCTCCAGCATTTGTTGCTGACTTTGGGGTACAAATGATGTACTGAGGCTGAGGAAGATGATTTTTTTGTATTTATAAATATATTGGACGCTGTTTGTGGTAGAATAATAATTCCCAGCTCCCTCTCCCACATCTCGACAGAATATGGTAAATTACCTGGCGGAGGGTGAGTTATGATTTTATAGATGATAGAAAGTGAATGTCGCACTGGGGATTTAGATAGATATAATTTCTCTATGTTAGTAGGTGAACGGACCATATTATTCTTATGTTTATGGGTATGAATATAGTGATGTAATCTCCTGTATACAAACCAGTTTTTTGCCCAATCATACCCCCTCTCAACAAGTTGGTCTTGAGTGCATATAGTTTCGTTTACTGTCACATGGTGTATAGAAATGTCTTCAGATTTCGGATCTGTTAAAGTGGATTGAATTCGGGAAGGTAAAGAGAAGTCAGTATTGTAGCGTAGTGATGTCAAAGGGCCCGGATTAGATGAGAGGCATGGGAAGTGTCTAGTGGTCGAGTTCCATTGGGAGGTAGTTTCCCTAGTGATTGGGTTGTCGATCCCTTTAGATTTCTCGTGGAAGTCAGGTCTCCAACATATACTAGCTAATGGGCATACTGGGGCCAAATAATCCTCCAGATATACCTATCTCCTTTGTTTTGCTCCTACCCTCCAGTCTAGGATCCTCTGCAGGAATATAGAAATTCTATACGCCTCTAGATTGGGTAAAACAAGACCCCCCTGTAGCCTAGATCGGAACATAGTGTTCTTATTGATTCTTGGTGGTTTCCTTTGCCACACAAAAGAGCTGAATACATTTTGCATCTGGGGAAGATATTTAGGAGGTATAGGGATTGGTAACGCTTCCATGATATAAAGGAGTCTGGCAAAAATATTCATTTTTATTGTGTTTATATGGCCCCACCAGGACAATTTCTTTGAACTCCAAGATGAAAGGTCACTCATAATTGCCTTCTTAATTGGAAGGTAATTAACCTGGAATATCTTATTGAAAGAGTCGGGCAGGTATATACCTAAATATTTCATTGCTCCTCTACACCATCTAAAGGGGCAGTTTCTTTTGATCGATTCCACCGAGGCCTCCGAAAGGTTAAGGCCCATCATTTCAGATTTGCTCTGATTTATTAAAAAATGTGTTAAGTTATAAAAGGTAGAGAATTCCTTCAATAGCGATGGGATCGATTTTTCGGGTTTAGTTAGGGTGAAGAGGATATCATCTGCGAACAAAGATATCTTATATACTTCCTGTTCTATTGTTATGCCTGTAATCTCTATATTGTTCCTGATCTTGGTGGCTAATGTTTCAATAAGAAGAGCGAAGAGTAGTGGTGAGAGGGGACAGCCCTGACGTGTGCCATTTCTTATTTTTAATGAGGGTGATAGGGAACCGTTGACTAAAATTCAAGCACTAGGAGATGCGTATAATGCAAATATTCACTTTAGAGTAGTAGAGCCTAAGCCAAAAGCCTCCAGGGAAGTTCTCAGAAATGACCAGCTAACCCGGTCAAAGGCCTTTTCGGCATCTGTTGATATCAAAACTGAGGGGATATTTTTATTTGATATATGCCAGATTAAGTGAGTATTGCGAACTGTGTTATCCCTAGCTTCACGACCCGGGACAAAGCCCACCTGGTCGTTATGAATGAGGGTAGGGAGGAACCGGTTTAGGCAATTAGCTATTATTTTTGCAAATATCTTTATATCCGTGTTAATAAGTGAAATCGGGCAATAGTTAGTTATTTGGTCTGAAGGTTTGCTGGGTTTGAGTATTACTGAGATATGTGCTGAGGTTGAGGAAAAATCCTCATTTCCATCTATGCTTTGATAGTAACATAAAAGGTATGGGGATTGTAACATATCTCAGCCTAATGTCACTATCCCTTTAAGAAATCCTTTTCTGACTGCTGCATTTGGGCAGTATTCACATTCAGCTTGCCTGCCTGCCTGATTAATCATTCATGCACCTGATTACCTCAGCCTCTTTTTAAGCCTTCTCAGGTCTAATGTGCCTTGCATTAACATTGAAGTGTGATCCTGAACAGAGGTCTGTGACTGTTTCCTGCATGAACTTACCAACTATTCCAAGATACAGCATTTTCTATTACCTATGCAAAATATCATCAAACCGCAAGTATCAAAAATATCTCCATTCTGTTTCCTGGACACAGCTACTTAACAATCTCTGAACTTTATTATAATTCAACTATGCTTTTGCTTACCATCACTCTCTAATTACAACAGCATCTTACTCAGAACTTTATAACTATTTCTCTGCTACAAGTTGTCATTGCTGAAATATCCTGCTGCAAATATGTTAACATATTCTGAACTCTGCATCTATGTGTTCAATTAAAAGCTTTCCTGTGATTCTCCAATATATGTTCAAACAGTAATTAATGCCTTAAACTTAACTTTCACCTGTGCTGCTCTGCTAATTACTGACATACAGCTTATTATAATAATATGTACTGTGAACCTGCAACAAACCAAGTTTGCATCTAAATGCACAAACAGTAATTAATGCCTAAACTTGCAGCTTGTCTAAGTACCTGTGCAGCTGTGCTTTAACTCTGACATACAGCTTTATATAATATTATGTACTGTGAATCCTGCAACAATCCTTAGTTTGCATCTAAGTGTCAAACTTTCACCAGATTACTCTGAAGCCTGAACATTCCACTTTGCTATATTTATCTCTCATTGAATCCTGCAGTTACTTCTATTAACTAACTATAAGTCACAGTGAACTCAGAATATATTGTATACAAATGTTGCACTCTCCATTTATTCTACAATAACTTCTAGCAACTATGAATCACAGAATATCATCTATCCACGTCCAGGATACTCTTCCCCGGGTCAGGGGTCGGTGTCTTCAAATCCCTACCACTGCCCCGAGGGTCTGTTTCCTGAGCGCATGTACACCGGATCATGACAGAATGTTAATGCCTAAAAAAGGGATCCGCAGTGGTAGTGGATGCACCGACCCTCAAAGGAAAATAAAAAATTACAACATAACTCAGACCCAAGCAATCCCTAAAGGAAAAACAGAAGATTTTCAAACTTTAAAAAATTTAAAGACACAGTACTCCCATTCTAGACAATCCTCTACTCATGTTCGTGGTTACCATTTTGGTGAAACTGATCCTGAATCTGACTATGAAAATGAAGAGGATTTAACCATAGCTTCAGCAGAAAAAATTCAGGCTTTCAAAGATTTAAAGAGACAGAACCACTTTTCTAAAATGTCATCTGTTCCTCATGTTCGTGATTACCATTTTGGTGAAACTGATTCTGAATCTGACTATGAAAATGAAGAGAATGTATCCATCGATTCAGCAGAAAAAAATCAGATCTTTAAAGATTTAAAGAGACAGAACCACTTTTCTAGAATTTCATCTGTTCCTCATGTTCGTGGTTTCCATTTTGGTGAAACTGATTCTGAGTCTGACTATGTAACTGAAGAGGATGCATTCATAGATTCAGCAGAAAAAATTCAGTCCTTTAAAGATTTAAAGAGACAGGACTACTGTTCCAGAATACCATCTACTCCTCTTGTTTGTGATTCCTATCCTGATGATACTGATTCTGAGTCTGTATATGTCAACAAGGAGGATGACTTCACAGATCCAGCTGAATTGGCATTAGACTGGTATGAGCGCAACTTTAATTCGCAACAAACTCAGACAAGACCTCAACCTATTTGCTATAATGACATCCTTGGTTGTTATATTTACAACATGGATGATACAGACAGCTCCCATCATGAAACCTCTCATGGAAATACTGATCTTCCTATTTCTGATATTACCATGGATTCGTTAGATTGGACAGATTCAGAGCTGGAAGAAAGGACATCTGGTTTACAGACTGCTGTTAGGAGTAAAGGTCCTCTCAACTACTATGCTGATTTATCACATCAGAATTATGCATCCAGTGATGAAGAGGATTTCTGTTCTCAACCTTACTACAAGCCACAATGGCAGCAACCTAAGAAGCCTCATACTGGGAAGAAATCTAAGCTCTCTAAGAAAAAGAAGAAGAAGAAGAAGAAAATCCTTCTGCCCACAGAAAATCAGAAGTGCAAAGAGGAAACTCAGCCTGATTCCCCTGTTTTAGATTCTGTTGTACCAGACCCTCTCTTGCCTCCTGACACTGTCAACACTGAGCTGGATGATGTTTATAGTCACTATCAGTCTCTTCTTAAAGCATCTAATGGTATCTCTTCTCAGACTCTACAACAACTACAAAAACTGTTTCCAACTATTGATTTCTTGCATCCCTCTCATGCTGCCTCAATACCTGTAAACCCTGTGCTAGAAGCAAAAGATAATTCTGTTCCAGATATACAACCTTTCAGTTTACCAGAGATAATCCCTGGAGAATTTAGCTCTGATATTCAAACTCAAATAAGCATGCCTGCTGAACTCCAGATAACTTCTCAGTCAGAATCTTGTGTCACAATTCCTCCGCATCTACCTGAGTGTGGCATATTTCAGTACACTTCACCTTCTCAAAATTTTTCTGTTATTGCATCTAAGAAATTGTTTCCCTTGGGAGATACTTTGCATCAACCTACATTTTCTACTACATCAGTTTCCTGTACAGGAATTCCTGATACTCAATCCTGTGAGGACAACTTTGAACCAAGTTTGCAAGTGGACATTCTTGAACCTGAAACTTGTACAAAAGTTCTTCAAGAAGATTTCCCTGTGCCCATTCCTGTTCCTGTTTTCCATGATTATACTACTAAACCTGACATCAAGGTGGACTCTCCTGTTTTTGACCCTGGTATGGGTATTCTTTTGTTTAACCCAGAAATGGGTGTAATAATACTTGATCCTGAAGATAGCCATGCCCTCTACTCAGAAGCGAGTATGGTTCTTGGCTCTAAAGTGGGTTCTTTTTCTTTCTCTATAGTTGAACCTTGCCCTGGCATGGGCATTCCTTCACCCGATCCTACTGAGGATATGACTGAACCTTGCCCAGATGTGGGTACTTCTGAACATTGCCCTGGCATGGGCATTCCTTCACCTGATCCTACTGAGGATATTCCTGAACCTTGCCCAGATGTGGGTACTTCTGAACATTGCCCTGGCATGGGCATTCCTTCACCTGATCCTACTGAGGATATGACTGAAACTTGCCCAGATGTGGGTATTCCTGAACCTTACCCTGGTGTGGACATTCATATACCTATTCTTAGTGAGAACACTTTTGATTCTGAATCCAGTAAGGAGACATTTCATTTTGAATTAGAAGATGGCAAGAACTGGACAAATCTTGCACTCTACACTCCTATCTCCTATTTTGAAGAAAGCCCTGCTATTGCGTTAGAAGTGGCTATAGCTTTTTCTTTTGGAGTATATCTAATCCTCAGCCAAGAGGTTAATTCTGAGGATACTCAAATCTCTGACCCAAAGGTGGTTAATCTGGTTATCAATCCAGAATGCTGCATCTCTATTTCTGAAGCTGAGGAAAGCCTATTCATATCTCTAGGACTGGCTGCCTTTTCATTGGCTATATACATGGTCATCTATCATGAAGAACATCCACCTGTCTACCCTCAGGATGATTCTGTGGTAGGAAGCTCATTGTATGTTACGTTCATGCATTCTCACGATGACTACAAAAAAGTTGACTTCAAGTTTTGCTCTCATCATTGTCAAGATCTTTTGATACCTGAATTACATGGCCTTTACTTCGTCATTCAACTTTTTCAAGAGATCTCCAACCCTCCTTTCTTGATTTCCGATTGGACTCACTACCTCCATACACCTACTACCGATTCTCCATATCAATTTTGTTCTCTCTCCTTTTGGATTGTATTGGGCGCCCGGAGGTCGCCTTTAAGGAGGGGAATCTGTAACATATCTCAGCCTAATGTCACTATCCCTTTTAAGAAATCCTTTTCTGACTGCTGCATTTGGGCAGTATTCACATTCAGCTTGCCTGCCTGCCTGATTAATCATTCATGCACCTGATTACCTCAGCCTCTTTTTAAGCCTTCTCAGGTCTAATGTGCCTTGCATTAACATTGAAGTGTGATCCTGAACAGAGGTCTGTGACTGTTTCCTGCATGAACTTACCAACTATTCCAAGATACAGCATTTTCTATTACCTATGCAAAATATCATCAAACCGCAAGTATCAAAAATATCTCCATTCTGTTTCCTGGACACAGCTACTTAACAATCTCTGAACTTTATTATAATTCAACTATGCTTTTGCTTACCATCACTCTCTAATTACAACAGCATCTTACTCAGAACTTTATAACTATTTCTCTGCTACAAGTTGTCATTGCTGAAATATCCTGCTGCAAATATGTTAACATATTCTGAACTCTGCATCTATGTGTTCAATTAAAAGCTTTCCTGTGATTCTCCAATATATGTTCAAACAGTAATTAATGCCTTAAACTTAACTTTCACCTGTGCTGCTCTGCTAATTACTGACATACAGCTTATTATAATAATATGTACTGTGAACCTGCAACAAACCAAGTTTGCATCTAAATGCACAAACAGTAATTAATGCCTAAACTTGCAGCTTGTCTAAGTACCTGTGCAGCTGTGCTTTAACTCTGACATACAGCTTTATATAATATTATGTACTGTGAATCCTGCAACAATCCTTAGTTTGCATCTAAGTGTCAAACTTTCACCAGATTACTCTGAAGCCTGAACATTCCACTTTGCTATATTTATCTCTCATTGAATCCTGCAGTTACTTCTATTAACTAACTATAAGTCACAGTGAACTCAGAATATATTGTATACAAATGTTGCACTCTCCATTTATTCTACAATAACTTCTAGCAACTATGAATCACAGAATATCATCTATCCACGTCCAGGATACTCTTCCCCGGGTCAGGGGTCGGTGTCTTCAAATCCCTACCACTGCCCCGAGGGTCTGTTTCCTGAGCGCATGTACACCGGATCATGACAGGGATAATATTTCTTTAAACTGTACATAGTAGGAATTTCCAAACCCATCAGGCCCTGGGGCCTTACCTAGGGGGAGAGAGGACATCACCTCAAGTAACTCTTCCTCTGTATAAGGAGTATCCAATTCGTCCCTTTGTTCTGTCGAGAGTCTAGGGAGATCTAGGTCAGAAAGATAGTCTGATATTTCATCTAAGGTAGGTTCCCCCAAATCCCGTCTTATATTGTATAGGTTGTCATAGTAGTCCCTGAAAGCTAGTGTAATATCATTAGTGGTTGTCTTTAAATCTCCCGTGGTCCCCCGTAGTTTCATTACGTATTGTTTATTTGTCCTTCTCTTTAGTTGATGTGCCAACATACTCCCCTGTTTGTTAGCCCCTTCATAATAGACTTTCCTAAGATCAAGGGCCCTATTTTTAGCTTCAACTCCCAAAAGGAGATGGAGCTGACTGCGTTTATGTGTAATGCTATCTAACAATGAAGTGTTAGTGGGATACTTTTTATGTATATCTTGTAACTTTGCTAAATCTTCTAAGAGAGAGTTCAAATATACATTCTGTTGTTTGAGCTTAGCAGCTTTAAGAGCTAGTAGCTCCCCCTAATAACACATTTATGTGCATTCCAGATGTTGTGTATGCCTATGTCTGGGGTATCGTTATTTTGAAAGTATTCGTCCAAAGATTTTTGTATCCATGTAAAAGCTAAAGGGTCTCTAAGAAGGGATTCATCAAACCTCCAATTAGTGATCAAGGGGGACAAGGAGGGCCATTGAAACTGGCAACTAATTTTAGCATAATCTGACCAAGTTATAGGGTAGATATCAGTGGAGGTGATGTAAGATAAATTGGTAACATCTGTGAAGAAATAATCAATTCTTGTGTATAAATGATGAGGGTTAGAGTAGAACGTGTAGTCTTTTGAATCTGGATGCTGAAGCCTCCAAATATCGTGTATTGCTAATTGGGCGAGTGAATGCTTAATTTGTTTCAAAGTTTTATTAGGGACTGAGGATGCGCCTGTAGAGCAGTCGATTAACGGGTCGAAAGCAAGGTTAAAATCGCCACCCAAAACCAAACTGCCTCTAGAGACCTCAAGTATTTTTCTACTAAGTTGGAGGAAAAAGGGGGCGGGATCGGCATTGGGAGCATAGAGATTCACGAGTGTTATGGGTTTATGATACAGAAATCCCACCACAATTATATATCTTCCTTCTTTATCCTTATAGGAGTTAGACATGCGGAAAGGCAACCGTTTATTCACTAGGATCCCCACCCCATTGTGTTTCGTTGCATGAGATGAGAGATATACCTCTCAAAATTTCTTAAAACAGGCTCACAGCCCCTTCTAAAGTGGGTTTCCTGCAAAAAGAGTATGTCCCCCTTGCTTTTTTTATAATCTCTAAGGGCCAACAATCTTTTCTGAAGGCTGTTGAGGCCTTTTACGTAATGGGAAGAAAGTTTTAATAGTATTTTTAAAAAACGGGCACTATTTCATTAAAGCTTATATTCACTTTAATATCTGATATTGCTGCAAATTACAGGCTACATTACAGGTGTTATCGCCTAATGACAAATTCCATTAAACTTCACACAGAGCTCCCAAACCTTTTCTACCTTGTGAAACTGACAACGGGCGAGCTATTGGATTTTTTCACTCTCATACGGGCGGATTAGAGCGCAGATATAAATTGAAAGTAAATTGTTTGTGTGCAAGCAAAAGCCGCTGTGTTATAACTTCAAGACTTCGGATATCGTGACCGCCCTAACATCTTCTCCCCAGAAACTTCAATAGAGCACTTATCACTTTAACACTAACCCAACATGCATTAGATCAACTACGCTAAATCCGAAGGTAGTTATGAATATATACCATTCCAATGTTCTTCACATAGAAGAAAAGGCTCTTTTATTTTAAAATAAATATTTCTCTCTCTCTCTGTTTAAATGTATTTGAGTGGAAAGGGTTCTAAAGTGTTATATATATGTTTATTTATATGTGTATATATGTGTTTATGAAAAATACATGGTGCTTTCCATGCCAGAGCTCTGAAGCATCCCACCCAGTCTCACTAACTCTATCCAGGGAAGACCATGACTTCCCACAGGATACACCACTTTTTTGTCACTAAGACTTTGCCTCAAACCTTCTAATAAAAAATATTGGGATGGATGGACCTTACCCTGCAAAGGAAAGTCCAAACAACTGGCCAGGTTTGTCCAAACTGCACCAAAAGCAAACTAATGACTGCAACCGAGACCCTACTAATGTAGTCACCTGAATTCTAACGGCACCATTTACACTCTGTCAGTAAAGAACCAAATCACTAAGCATTTCATTCCTAAAACAGAAGGGGGAAATATGATACAATACTGATACCACAAACAAGGTCTTGTGTGCCCGCTCTAAAGCTAAATACAATATCATTTTAGCAGAATACAAAAAGGGTTTCTACACAGTTCTATACACATCATCAACCTACTGTCTGAAATAATAAAACATATTAAGCCAATAGATCTGTAAGAATACGCTCATACGCTTTTAGAAAATCACTGTACATAAGAAAAGAACAAGATAGAACTTATAAATCTCATTATACTGAAGTAAAATATATAAATAAATCTCACCTAGATTACAAGCTTTGCTTTCGGGTTTTAACTCTGAAAAAATGGTAAAACAGCACTGCAACCATTACATGTCTTGTCGGTATAGCTGTACCACAAGCCTTTTAGCCTGTAACACAACGTTAGTCCTGTTCCTGATTCAAATCAGTCAATAGAATGAGAGCTGCTTAAATCCTTTGGTTTGATTTGAACAGCCAATAGAATTTTAGCAGCCCTAATTCCTATTGGCTGATTCAAATTTTTAAGCCAATAGGAATGCAATGGTACCCCCAGTATAAAAGGGGTACCTTGCATTTCAATCCTCAGTGTGCGGCGGACGATCGCATGAAGAGGACCTCCACGTCGGATCAATGGACCTCCACCTGAACCTCCACCTTGGACCTCAGCCTGGACCTCCGCCTGGACCTCCGCCTTGGACCTCTGCCTGGACCTCCGCCTTGGACCTTCGTCTGAACCTTTGCCTTGGACCTTCGCCTGGACATCCGCCTCCGTGCATCACTGCTCAGCCTCTGCAGGGATGAAGAAGATGCCAGTCCCACGATGGATGAAGATGGAGCCGTCTGGATGAAGATAGAGCTGCCTTGATGAAGATCGTTCAAGCAGAATTTCAACAACTGTGAGTACCTAAAGAGGGGTTAGTGTTAGGTTTTTTTAAGGTTTTTTGGGGTGTTTTTTTTTAGATTAGGGTGGGCATTCTTAAAAGAGTTGAATGCCCTTTTAAGGGAAATGCCCATACAAATGACCTTTTCAGGGCAATGGGTAGATTAGATTTTACTTTATTTTTATTTTGTGTGTTTGGGGTGTGGGGGTTTGTATACTGTTAGGGGGTGTTTGATTTTCTGTTGTAGGAAAAACATAATTTATGCTTACCTGATAAATTTATTTCTCTTGTAGTGTATCCAGTCCACGGATCATCCATTACTTATGGGATATTAACTCCTCCCCAACAGGAAGTGCAAGAGGATTCACCCAGCAGAGCTGCTATATAGCTCCTCCCCTAACTGCCATTACCAGTCATTCGACCGAAAACATGCAGAGAAAGGAAAACCATAGGGTGCAGTGGTGACTGTAGTTTAATGGAAAAATTACCTGCCTTAAAGTGACAGGGCGGGCCGTGGACTGGATACACTACAAGAGAAATAAATTTATCAGGTAAGCATAAATTATGTTTTCTCTTGTTAAGTGTATCCAGTCCACGGATCATCCATTACTTATGGGATACCAATACCAAAGCTAAAGTACACGGATGACGGGAGGGACAGGCAGGCTCTTTATACGGAAGGAACCACTGCCTGAAGAACCTTTCTCCCAAAAACAGCCTCCGAAGAAGCAAAAGTGTCAAATTTGGAAAAAGTATGAAGAGAAGACCAAGTTGCAGCCTTGCAAATCTGTTCAACAGAAGCCTCATTCTTAAAGGCCCAAGTGGAAGCCACAGCTCTAGTAGAATGTGCTGTAATTCTTTCAGGAGGCTGCTGTCCAGCAGTCTCATAGGCTAACCGTATTATGCTACGAAGCCAAAAGGAGAGAGAGGTAGCCGAAGCTTTTTGACCTCTCCTCTGACCAGAATAAACGACAAACAGGGAAGACGTTTGTCGAAAATCCTTAGTTGCCTGTAGATAAAATTTCAGGGCACGGACTACATCTAGATTGTGTAGCAGACGTTCCTTTTTCGAAGAAGGATTAGGACACAAAGATGGAACCACAATCTCTTGATTGATATTCCTGTTAGTGACCACCTTAGGTAGGAACCCAGGTTTAGTACGCAGAACTACCTTGTCTGAATGAAAAATCAGATAAGGAGAATCACAATGTAAGGCAGATAACTCAGAGACTCTTCGAGCCGAGGAAATCGCCATTAAAAACAGAACTTTCCAAGATAACAACTTGATATCAATGGAATGAAGGGGTTCAAACGGAACCCCCTGTAAAACATTAAGAACTAAGTTCAAACTCCATGGTGGAGCAACAGTTTTAAACACAGGCTTGATCCTAGCTAAAGCCTGACAAAAAGCTTGAACGTCCGGAACTTCTGACAGACGTTTGTGTAAAAGAATGGACAGAGCTGAAATCTGTCCCTTTAAGGAACTAGCGGATAAACCCTTTTCTAAACCTTCTTGTAGAAAAGACAATATCCTCGGAATCCTAACCTTACTCCATGAGTAACTCTTGGATTCGCACCAATATAAGTATTTGCGCCATATCTTATGGTAAATCTTTCTGGTAACAGGCTTCCTAGTCTGTATTAAGGTATCAATAACTGACTCAGAAAAACCACGTTTTGATAAAATCAAGCGTTCAATTTCCAAGCAGTCAGCTTCAGAGAAATTAGATTTTGATGTTTGAAGGGACCCTGGATCAGAAGGTCCTGTTTCAGAGGTAGCGACCAAGGTGGACAGGATGACATGTCCACTAGATCTGCATACCAAGTCCTGCGTGGCCATGCAGGCGCTATTAGAATCACTGATGCTCTCTCCTGTTTGATTCTGGCAATCAATCGAGGAAGCATCGGGAAGGGTGGAAACACATAAGCCATCCCGAAGGTCCAAGGTGCTGTCAAAGCATCTATCAGAACCGCTCCCGGATCCCTGGATCTGGACCCGTAACGAGGAAGCTTGGCGTTCTGTCGAGACGCCATGAGATCTATCTCTGGTTTGCCCCAACGTCGAAGTATTTGGGCAAAGACCTCCGGATGAAGTTCCCACTCCCCCGGATGAAAAGTCTGACGACTTAAGAAATCCGCCTCCCAGTTCTCCACTCCTGGGATGTGGATTGCTGATAGGTGGCAAGAGTGAGACTCTGCCCAGCGAATTATCTTTGATACTTCCATCATTGCTAGGGAGCTTCTTGTCCCTCCCTGATGGTTGATGTAAGATACAGTCGTGATGTTGTCCGACTGAAACCTGATGAACCCCCGAGTTGTTAACTGGGGCCAAGCCAGAAGGGCATTGAGAACTGCTCTCAATTCCAGAATGTTTATTGGTAGGAGACTCTCCTCCTGATTCCATTGTCCCTGAGCCTTCAGAGAATTCCAGACAGCGCCCCAACCTAGTAGGCTGGCGTCTGTTGTTACAATTGTCCAGTCCGGCCTGCTGAATGGCATCCCCCTGGACAGATGTGGCCGAGAAAGCCACCATAGAAGAGAATTTCTGGTCTCTTGATCCAGATTCAGAGTAGGGGACAAGTCTGAGTAATCCCCATTCCACTGACTTAGCATGCACAATTGCAGCGGTCTGAGATGTAGGCGTGCAAAGGGTACTATGTCCATTGCTGCTACCGTTAAGCCGATCACCTCCATGCATTGAGCTACTGACGGGTGTTGAATGCAATGAAGGACACGGCATGCATTTTGAAGCTTTGTTAACCTGTCTTCTGTCAGGTAAATCTTCATTTCTACAGAATCTATAAGAGTCCCCAAGAAGGGAACTCTTGTGAGTGGAAAGAGAGAACTCTTCTTTTCGTTCACCTTCCATCCATGCGACCTTAGAAATGCCAGTACTAACTCTGTATGAGACTTGGCAGTTTGAAAGCTTGAAGCTTGTATCAGAATGTCTTCTAGGTACGGAGCTACCGCAATTCCTCGCGGTCTTAGTACCGCCAGAAGAGCACCCAGAACCTTTGTGAAGATTCTCGGAGCCGTAGCCAATCCGAATGGAAGAGCTACAAACTGGTAATGCCTGTCTAGAAAGGCAAACCTTAGATACCGGTAATGATCTTTGTGAATCGGTATGTGAAGGTAAGCATCCTTTAAATCCACTGTGGTCATGTACTGACCCTTTTGGATCATGGGTAAAATTGTCCGAATAGTTTCCATTTTGAACGATGGAACTCTTAGGAATTTGTTTAGGATCTTTAAATCCAAGATTGGCCTGAAAGTTCCCTCTTTTTTGGGAACCACAAACAGATTTGAGTAAAACCCTTGTCCTTGTTCCGACCGCGGAACCGGATGGATCACTCCCATTAATAAAAGATCTTGTACGCAGCGTAGAAACGCCTCTTTCTTTATTTGGTTTGTTGACAACCTTGACAGATGAAATCTCCCTCTTGGGGGAGAGAATTTGAAGTCTAGAAGGTATCCCTGAGATATGATCTCTAACGCCCAGGGATCCTGGACATCTCTTGCCCAAGCCTGGGCAAAGAGAGAAAGTCTGCCCCCCACTAGATCCGTTCCCGGATCGGGGGCCCTCGATTCATGCTGTCTTAGGGGCAGCAGCAGGTTTCCTGGCCTGCTTGCCCTTGTTCCAGGACTGGTTAGGTCTCCAGCCTTGTCTGTAGCGAGCAACAGCTCCTTCCTGTTTTGGTGCAGAGGAAGTTGATGCTGCTCCTGCTTTGAAATTACGAAAATTAGACTGTCTAGCCTTAGGTTTGGCTCTGTCTTGAGGCAGGGCATGGCCTTTACCTCCTGTAATGTCAGCGATAATTTCTTTCAACCCGGGCCCGAATAAGGTCTGCCCTTTGAAAGGTATATTAAGCAATTTAGATTTAGAAGTAACGTCAGCTGACCAGGATTTTAGCCACAGTGCTCTGCGTGCCTGAATGGCGAATCCGGAAGTCTTAGCCGTAAGTTTAGTTAAATGTACTACGGCATCTGAAATAAATGAGTTAGCTAACTTAAGGGCTTTAAGCTTGTGTGTAATCTCATCTAATGGAGCTGATTCAAGTGTCTCTTCCAGAGACTCAAACCAAAATGCTGCTGCAGCCGTGACAGGCGCAATGCATGCAAGAGGTTGCAATATAAAACCTTGTTGAACAAACATTTTCTTAAGGTAACCCTCTAACTTTTTATCCATTGGATCTGAAAAGGCACAGCTATCCTCCACCGGGATAGTGGTACGCTTAGCTAAAGTAGAAACTGCTCCCTCCACCTTAGGGACCGTTTGCCATAAGTCCCGTGTGGTGGCGTCTATTGGAAACATCTTTCTAAATATCGGAGGGGGTGAGAACGACACACCGGGTCTATCCCACTCCTTAGTAACAATTTCAGTAAGTCTCTTAGGTATAGGAAAAACGTCAGTACTCGCCGGTACCGCAAAATATTTATCCAACCTACACATTTTCTCTGGTATTGCAACTGTGTTACAATCATTCAGAGCCGCTAACACCTCCCCTAGTAATACACGGAGGTTTTCCAGCTTAAATTTAAAATTTGAAATATCTGAATCCAGTTTGTTTGGATCAGAACCGTCACCCGCAGAATGAAGCTCTCCGTCCTCATGTTCTGCAAATTGTGACGCAGTGTCTGACATGGCCCTAATATTATCAGCGCACTCTGTTCTCACCCCAGAGTGATCACGCTTACCTCTTAGTTCTGGTAATTTAGCCAAAACTTCAGTCATAACAGTAGCCATATCCTGTAATGTGATTTGTAATGGCCGCCCAGATGTACTCGGCGCTACAATATCACGCACCTCCCGAGCGGGAGATGCAGGTACTGACACGTGAGGCGAGTTAGTCGGCATAACTCTCCCCTCGTTGTTTGGTGAAATATGTTCAATTTGTACAGATTGACTTTTATTTAAAGTAGCATCAATACAGTTAGTACATAAATTTCTATTGGGCTCCACTTTGGCTTTAGCACATATAGCACAGATATCTTCCTCTGAATCAGACATGTTTAACACACTAGCAAATAAACTAGCAACTTGGAAATACTTTTCAAGTAATTTACTATAATATGAAAACGTACTGTGCCTATAAGAAGCACAGAAAAAGTTATGACAGTTGAAAATTAATAAACTGAAAAGTTATAGCATCAAATCTTTGTAAAAAACACAATTTTAGCAAAGGATTGCTCCCATTAGCAAAGGATAACTAACCCTGATAGCAGAAAAAAAATACAGAAATAAACGTTTTTTTATCACAGTCAACTACAATCTCACAGCTCTGCTGTGAGTGATTACCTCCCTCAAAACAAGTTTTGAAGACCCCTGAGTTCTGTAGAGATGAACCGGATCATGCAGGGAAGACAATAAACTTCTGACTGAATTTTTTGATGCGTAGCAAAAGCGCCAAAAAAGGCCCCTCCCCCTCACACATAACAGTGAGAGAGATCAGTAAACTGTCATAAATTAAATAAAACGACTGCCAAGTGGAAAAAAATAGTGCCCAAAACATTTTTTCACCCAGTACCTCAGAAAATTAAACGATTTTACATGCCAGCAAAAAACGTTTAACATTAATAAATTAAGTGTTATTAAAAAGCCTGTTGCTAGTCCCTGCAAATTAGGCTGAAGTTTTATGCATACAGTATAATTCCAGTGAAGTGCCATTCCCCAGAATACTGAAGTGTAAAATATACATACATGACAGCCTGATACCAGTTGCTGCTACTGCATTTAAGGCTGAGTTTACATTATATCGGTATGGCAGAATTTTCTCATCAATTCCATTGTCAGAAAATAATAAGCTGCTACATACCTCTTTGCAGATTAATCTGCCCGCTGTCCCCTGATCTGAAGTTTACCTCTCCTCAGATGGCCGAGAAACAGCAATATGATCTTAACTACTCCGGCTAAAATCATAGAAAAACTCAGGTAGATTCTTCTTCAAATTCTACCAGAGAAGGAATAACACACTCCGGTGCTATTATAAAATAACAAACTTTTGATTGAAGGTATGAAACTAAGTATAATCACCACAGTCCTCTCACACATCCTATCTATTCGTTGGGTGCAAGAGAATGACTGGTAATGGCAGTTAGGGGAGGAGCTATATAGCAGCTCTGCTGGGTGAATCCTCTTGCACTTCCTGTTGGGGAGGAGTTAATATCCCATTAGTAATGGATGATCCGTGGACTGGATACACTTAACAAGAGAAAGAGCTGTTATCTTTAGGGCAATGCCCATACAAATGACCTTTTCAGGGCAATGGGTAGATTAGATTTTACTTTATTTTGTGTGTTTGGGGTGTGGGGGTTTGTATACTGTTAGGGGGTGTGTGTTTCTCTGTTGTAGGAAAAGAGCTGTTATCTTTAGGGCAATGCCCTACAAAAGGCCCTTTTAAGGGCCCTTGGTAGTTTATTATAGACTAGGGATTTTTATTTTGGGGTGGGTTTTTTATTTTTTTAAAAGGGTATTAAAATAGAAATATTTTTTATTATTTTGGATAATTTTGTTTGTTATTTTTTTTAATGATAGGTTTTTTATTTTTTGTAATTTTTTTATTTTTTGTAATGGTAGGTTTTAGTGTAAAAAAGAAGGCAATGAAGAAGTTCCTCATATGCTAAACAAGTATATTTTATTTCATGACAGGATCAGACATAGACACAACGTTTCGGGGTCATTGCCCCTTAATCATGTGATAAAATACTGAGCACTGCACACCTGCTTAAATAAGCATGTACCTGGGAATTTAACCCTTACAATATAAACAGTGCATATTTAACACAATAATTAGCGCCCTCTTATGGTCATTTAATGTAACAGTGCTAGAATTAAAAAACAGCTAGGAAACCCGTAAGGATACAACACATGTACAATGTTGCCAATATTATCTACACCAGTGCTTTCCAAACTGTGTGTCGGGACACACTAGTGTGTCGGCAGCAGTGTGTAGGTGTGTCCCTGCTTCAGCACAATTTTTTTTAAATTTAATTATTTATTTTTAAATAGTTTTTTGGTTTCTGACTTTCCACCTGCCTGCTACACAGATATCACATGGTTGACACGTGATTGATACCTAGTGGGTCACAGATCATCTTAACCAATTGGCACAGCTCAGTGGGAACTGAAAGTATTACCATTGGCGACACATTGGCTTGTGACTGCACGTGTAGCCAGTGAGTGGGACAGCAGTGTGTTTGCAGCCCGGGCAGTAGTCAGTCGGACTCACAGAGCTCTGAGGGTGGCAGCTTAAACGCTGAGCAGAAGTCAGTGGGATTTTTTTGCAACTAGCTCCCAGTAGTGCATTGCTGCTCCTGTTCTTGATATATGGATAGGAAGTGGAAGCTTAAAAATGCTTGATGATGAAATGCGAGTGTCTTTATCTAATATTCCACCAAATATTCCGAAACTGTTCATCCCATCAACCTCATACATCCCATTAAAATAGTAAGTAGCTATTAGTGATATTAAACTTTTTTTTAATTCTTGCACATACTTACTGTTACTTGTAAATACATTTTGTTATTATATCATTTATGTATGTGTCCATATCTCTTAAAACAAGTTAGTTTAACCTCCTGTTTGCTAGTACAACTGAATTACCGTGTCGCAAAATGATGTAGGTCTAAAAAGTGTGTCACCAACATGAAAAGTTTGGAAAGCTCTGCTCTACACAGTACACTTAGCAACAAAAAAACCCAAAAATCAATACAACCATTAGAATATAATAGGAATGCAAGACATTCAATTATTTACTTCAATGCAGACATTTTTGAATGAAACACTGTAATACCAGCGCTGCATGTAAGTGAGCAGTGAGAAAAAACTGCTCGTTAGTGCCGCACAGCTCATAACGCAAAACTCGTAATCTGGCCGAATGTTTATTATGTTGCTTCTGGTTTGTTTAAGTTTAAGTTGCTGCCCAGCTTCTCCTCTGCTGAGCTGAAAATGCACTACATAGGAAGGAAGGGATTAGGAATTTATGTTACAAATTAATAAACTGTCAATGTTCAGCCGAACAGAAAGAACTCATTTTGAATGAAACGCTATAATTATTTTTCTGTGAGAAACGATTTGTAGTTGATCTGACATGTGATGAATACTCTTTAGGTGAATAATCCACTGTGTTCTTTATTAATTTGTTCTTCAAAAATGTAGAAAGATAAAAACCATAGTTTAGAATATTAGGGATTTTATAGATATTCAGAGAAAAAAGGTTGTCAGGAGCACCAGAAAGAGAGTTAAAAATAAAACAGTCATTGTATAGATATTGTGCTTATCCAACTGGTTATTCATGTGTCTTATTATATTTGTATCATTATTATATATAGATGAATGACACATTATAGAATATGGTTATGTTTTTCATCTCTCTAATTTATTTAATTATGAATATGTTCCATGAAATGTTATCTTTTTTTTTTAATTGACTGTTTGTTAGGTAATAATGAAGGACATCAAATAAAACCAATCAAATGTAGACCTATGTTTTAAATGAGTACAGAGTATGGGACTAAATTGGCCTTGAGAAAGCTGCAAGTTGAGTAACAAAACAATTGTCTGATTGGTCTGTACATGTGTGTGAGTCACAGTGAATGGCAGAGTCATGTTACCAAGTTACACAGAGCTGATAAAATTTTCTGCCATTTGGTATAACAAAAAATATTTTTTAAATCTGAAACAGACTATATGACATGTAGCCCTAAGTGAATTTAATGTGAAAGTTAACAGTTAAGTATTTTTATCAGTAAGGCATTTTAACAGTGATCAGGGGATGGCTGATGTACTAAATCATTTGTTTTCTTCTGTAAACACTAGAGAGGTACCAATGGGAGAGACATTGAAACAAACTAGAACAAACAAGCCCATACCAATAAATGGGTTATCACTAGAAGATATCAGGAAAAACTTGATAATATCATGGTAAATAAAGATACAGGTCCAAACCCCTGCTATTAATTTTCTCATTATCCTCACAATCATTAGAACCCCAGGATGAGTGTACAGCTGATGTGGTGCAACTTTTTTTTTAGAAGGGAAGCAGGGTTGATCCAGGAAGCTATAGACCAGTAAGACTGACATCAGTAGTAGGGAAGATACTGGAAGGGATTATATTCATGAAAACAAGAATACGAGTTCAAAGCATCATGTTTTTATAAAAAATAGGTTATGTCAAACTAATTGGATTCTATAAGGAAGGAAGTAAAAAAATAAAAGTTCTTTGGCTGATATGCTATACTTGGATTTTCCAGTGTCACATGAGCTCATTGATAATACCTGGATTAAAGACAGTGAGCAAAGTATTGTTCTAAATAGATCATACTCAGCATATACAAAAAGTAATTAGTGGGGTCCCCGAAGGATTAATACAGGGCCATGTTCTTTTTAATCATTTTATAAATGATTGAGAGGAAGAATTATATAGCAAACTCTATATTTGCAGATGATACAAAGCTGTGCAGGATGTAATTGCTTTGTTACGGGATATAACAAAATTGGAGGAATGGGCTGGTAAATGAGATTACTGCTAAATGTAAGGAAATATGCAGACTATCTTATATTTAACTAGGTCAAGACGTAGCAAAACAGAGGAGGAAAAGGATTTAGGTTTACTTATAGATAACCAGCTACAAATGAGTGTACAATGCAGTGGCTTCTTATGCTAATAAGATACTAGTATGTATTGAATAGACAATAGATGCAAGTGACAAAAGCATAATTCTGTCACTATATAAATCTCTGGTAAGACTTCACCTTGAGTATGAAGTGCAGCTCTGGGCACTCATTTTAAAAAAATGACATTACAGAATTATGAAATGTTCAGTTAAGGGCCACTAAACTATGAAGGGGAATAAAGGATTTAAACTAAGAAAGAGGTTAGTCAAATTGGGTCTGTTGAGAGGTGATATGATTATTTTACTGTTCAAGGCCCATTTACAGAGATGGTAGAAGCTCTGTTTATTTCAAGGAAATTTTTGTGACAAGAGGATAATTTAAGGCTGAAGGAAATGAGATTTAATCTCCAGCAACGGAAACGTTTTTCCCTGTAAGAGCAATAAAATTGTGCAACTACCTTAAATACAATTACAAAGGGTTTAGATCCATTTCTGGCTAGAAACATAATTCAGGTAAATGATCACTTGTGTTACATGAGTCACCTGATTGTATTTATGTTCAAATAGCAGTTGCTGTGTTATATAACAGGTAAAATCGGTATAGTTGATCTTTCTTTCTTTTTCATCTACTATGTTAATACTGTATGTTACTATGTTAGCATGTTACTATGTTACTGTGTTACAGTGTTACTATGTTACTGTGTTACAGTGTTACTATGTTACTGTGTTACTGTATTATTATGTTACCATGTTAATGTGTTACTGTGTTGTTATGTTACTATGTTACCATGTTACTATGTTACTGTGTTACTGTGTTACTATGTTACTGTGTTATTATGTTACTATGCTACTGTGTTACTGTGCTACTATATTACTATGTTACTGTGTTATTGTGTTACTATGTTACTAAGTTACTGTATTATTAGGTTACTATGTTACTGTGTTATTATGTTACTATGCTACTGTGTTACTGTGCTACTATATTACTATGTTACTGTGTTACTATGTTACTGTGTTATTATGTTACTATGTTACTATGTTACTGTGTTATTATGTTACTATGTTATTATGTTACTGTGTTACTATGTTACTGTGTTATTATGTTACTATGCTACTGTGTTACTGGGCTACTATATTACTATGCTACTGTGTTACTATGTTACTATGTTATTATGTTACTATGTTACTATGTTACTGTGTTACTATGTTACTATCAGCTAGATTACTAGTTGTGCATTCGTGTTTTAACACTGAAAAAATGGTAATTTCAGTGTTAATCACAGCCATTACAAGTCTTGTCGGTATAGCAATACCGCAAGCTTTTTAGCCTGGAACGCAACGTCAGTCCCGCACTAATAAAAATGACATTTTTTCATGGGATTTGCATAGCGCTGCCATTACGAGTTTTGCGGTGAGGCTAAAAAACCTGCGTTACAGCCTAAAACGACAAGATCCGTAACGCCATTTAAAAGAAGTAGTTATGAGTTTTATGCTACAAAACTGTAACATAAAACTCATAACTAAACTGCTACAAAGTGCTCTAAAAACACCCATAAACTACCTATTAACCCATGAACCGTGGCCCTCCCGCATCGCAAACACTATATTAAACTTATTAACCCAACATCGCCGCCACTAAAAATAATTATTAATTATTCATTTAAATGCTCCCTGAAGACTTTCCTGTTCAGGGAAGCCTACCACCCAACTCAATAATAAATTAATTTTACTTAACTAACATTTCCCTCATCTAACTCTGCATTAACTTTTTTCTCAATCTTGCAGTCCTCATCCAGGCGGCGAGAAGTCTTCATCCAAGTGGCCTCTTCTATCTTCATCCAGGCAGCATCTAATATCTTGATTCCAGTGGCGCGCAGCGGGTTCATCCTGAAGGCATCCTGCACGGAGCATCCCCTTCATACGGTCGCTGCATTAGAGCCTAAAACGACAAGATCCGTAAAGCCATCTAAAAGCAGTAGTTATGAGTTTTACGCTACAAAACTGTAAGTGCACTAAACATCCATAAACTACCTATTAACCCTTGAACCGAGGCCCTCCCGCATCGCAAACACTGTATTAAACTTATTAACCCAACATCGCCGCCACTAAAATTAATTATTAATTATTCATTTAAATGCTCCCTGAAGACTTTTCTGTTCATGGAAGCCTACCACCCAACTCAATAATAAATTAATTTTACTTACCTAACATTTCCCTCATCTAACTCTGCATTAACATTTTTCTCAATCTTGCAGTCCTCGCCTCCTGCGAAGTCCTAATCCAGGCAGCGAGAAGTCTTCATCCAGGCGGCTTCTTCTATCTTCATCCAGGCGGCATCTAATATCTTGATCCCGGGGGCGTGGAGCGGGTTCATCCTGAAGCCATCCTGCACGGAGCATCCTCTTCATACGGTCGCCGCCATACACTGAATCTTCAATGCAAGGTACGCGATTCAAGATGGCGTCCCTTGCATTGCTATTGGCTGAAAATTTTGAATCAGCCAATAGGAGTTAGAGCTGTTCAAATCAGCCAATAGGATTTAAACAGCTCTCATTCTATTGGATGTTCTGCACCAGATGTCTTCAGGATGGACCTGCTCCTCACTGCCGGGATCAAGATAGAAGATGCCGCCTGGATGAAGATAGAAGAGGCCGTCTAGATGAAGACTTCTCGCCACCTGGATGAGGACTTCGCTGCCTGGATGAAGATAGAAGAGGACGCCTGGATGAAGACTTCTTGCCGCCTGGATGAAGATCGTTCAAGCGGGACTTCTAAAACTGTAAGTGGATCGTCAGGGGTTAGTATTAGTTTTTTTTTTAAGGGTTTTTTAAGTGTTTTTTTTTTTAGATTAGGTTTGGGCTATTCCTAAACAAGCTAAATGCCCTTTTAAGGGCAATGCCCACAAAAATGCCCTTTTCAGGGAAATGGGTAGCTTAGGTTTTTTTAGATAGTTTTTTTTATTTTGTGGGTTGGGGGGTGGGGTTTGTAATATTAGTGGGAGTTTGTATTTTTTTTAGGTAAAAGAGCTGTTTAACTAAGGGCAATGCCCTACAAAAGGCCCTTTTAAGGGCTATTGGTAGTTTATTCTAGATTATTTTTTTTATTTTGGGGTGTTTTTTTTTTTAAATGGGTATTATATTAGAATAGGAATAATTTTTGTTATTTTTGATAATTTGTTTGTTATTTTGTGTAATGTATTTTTTTTGTTTAGGGGTGGGTTTTTATTTTTAGATTAGGGCTTGAGCAGCAAAAGAGCTAAATGCCCTTTTAAGGGCAATGCCTATACAAATGCCCTTTTCAGGGCAATGGGTAGATTAGATTTTACTTTATTTTTATTTTGTGTGTTTGGGGGGTGGGGGTTTGTATACTGCTAGGGGGTGTTTGTTTTGTAGCAAAAGAGCGGTTAACTTTAGGGCAATGCCCTACAAAAGGCCCTTTTATTATAGATTAGGGTTTTTTTTATTCTGGGGTGTTTTTTTTTAAGGGAAATAGAATATTAATATTTTTTTTTGTTTTGGATTATTTTGTTTGTTATTTTTTGTAATTGTAGGTTTTTAATTTTTGGTAATTTTAGTGTTTGTTATTTTTTGTAATGTTAGGTTTTAGTGTAAGGCAGCTTAGGTTTTATTTCACAGGTTTGTATTTAGTTTAACTATGTAGTTAGTAAATAGTTAATAACTATTTACTAACTAGTCTACCTAGTTAAAATAAATACAAACTTACCTGTGAAATAAAAATAAAATCTAAGGCCTAGATTTAGAGTTTGGCGGTAGCCGTCAAAACCAGCGTTAGAGGCTCCTAACGCTGGTTTTTACCGCCCGCTGGTATTTGGAGTCAGTCAGGAAAGGGTCTAACGTTCACTTTGCAGCCGCGACTTTTCCATACCGCAGATCCCCCTACGCCATTTGCGTATCCTATCTTTTCAATGGGATCTTTCTAACGCTGGTATTTAGAGTCGTGGCTGAAGTGAGCGTTAGGAATCTAACGACAAAACTCCAGCCGCAGAAAAAAGTCAGTAGTTAAGAGCTTTCTGGGCTAACGCCGGTTTATAAAGCTCTTAACTACTGTGCTCTAACCCCTTAATGACCACAATGTACTCTGTATGTCACTGGTCGTTAAGGGTTTTTTCAGGACATAATAGCACAAGTCTCGCAAGAACACACTATTAATCCACTCCCTCCAGCAGGCTTTGTGGAATAGAGCAGTCTCAACGCTGGTGGCAAGACCGCACTATAAAACAATCAAGTCCCAAAAAAAGGCCAGTGACATACAGGGTACGTTGCTGGTCCTTAAGGGGTTAAAGTACACTAACACCCATAAACTACCTATGTAGCCCTAAACCGAGGCCCCCCCACATCGCCACCACTCTATTAAAAATTTTTAACCTCTAATCTGCCGCTCCGTACACCGCCGCCACCTACGTTATCCCTATGTACCCCTAATCTGCTGCCTCTAATACCGCCGACCCCTATATTATATTTATTAACCCCTAATCTGCTGCCCCCAACGTCGCCGCCACCTACCTACACTTATTAACCCCTAATCTGCCGACCGGACCGCCCTGCTACTATAATAAATGTATTAACCCCTAATCCGCCTCACTCCCGCCTCAATAACCCTATAATAAATAGTATTAACCCCTAATTTGCCCTCCCTAACATCGCCGACACCTAACTTCAAGCTTTAACCCCTAATCTGCCGACCGGAGTTCACCGCTACTCTAATAAATTTTTTAACCGCTAAAGCTAATTCTAACCCTAACCCTAACACCCCCCTAAGTTAAATATAATATTTATCTAACGAAATAAATTAACTCTTATTAAATAAATTATTCCTATTTAAAGCTAAATACTTACCTGTAAAATAAACCCTAATATAGCTACAATATAAATAATAATTATATTGTAGCTATTTTAGGATTAATATTTATTTTACAGGCAACTTTGTATTTATTTTAACCAGGTACAATAGCTATTAAATAGTTAATAACTATTTAATAGCTACCTAGTTAAAATAATTACAAAATTACCTGTAAAATAAATCCTAACCTAAGTTACAATTAAACCTAAAACTACACTATCAATAAATTAATTAAATAAAATACCTACAATTATCTACAATTAAACCTAACACTACACTATCAATAAATTAATTAAATACAATACCTACAAATAAATACAATGAAATAAACTAACTAAAGTACAAAAAATAAAAAAATATTTACAAACATTAGAAAAATATTGCAACAATGTTAAACTAATTACACCTACTCTAAGCCCCCTAATAAAATAACAAAGCCCCCCAAAATAAAAAAATGCCCTACCCTATTCTAAAATTAAAATAGAAAAGCTCTTTTACCTTACCAGCCCTGAAAAGGGCCCTTTGCGGGGCATGCCCCAAAGAATTCAGCTCTTTTGCCTGTAAAAAAAACATACAATACCCCCCAACATTACAACCCACCACCCACATACCCCTAATCTAACCCAAACCCCCCTTAAATAAACCTAACACTATGCCCCTGAAGATCTTCCTACCTTATCTTCACCACGCCGGGTTCACCGATCGATCCAGAAGAGCTCCTCCGATGTCTTGATCCAAGCCCAAGCGGGGGGCTGAAGATGTCCATGATCCGACTGAAGTCTTCATCCAAGCGGGAGCTGAAGAGGTCCATGATCGGGCTGAAGTCTTCTATCAAGCGGCATCTTCAATCTTCTTTCATCCGGATCCATGTTCATCCCGCCGACACGGAACATCCATCTTCACCGACAACTTCCCGACGAATGACAGTTCCTTTAAGGGACGTCATCCAAGATGGCGTCCCTCGAATTCCGATTGGCTGATAGGATCCGATCAGCCAATCAGATTGAGCTTGCATTCTATTGGCTGATCGGAACAGCCAATAGAATGCAAGCTCAATCTGATTGGCTGATCGGATCAGCCAATCGGATTGAACTTGATTCTGATTGGCTGATTCCATCAGCCAATCAGAATTTTCTTACCTTAATTCCGATTGGCTAATAGAATCCTATCAGCCAATCGGAATTCGAGGGACGCCATCTTGGATGACGTCCCTTAATGGAACCGTCATTCGTCGGGAAGTCGTCGGTGAAGATGGATGTTCCGCGTCCATGGGATGAACATGGATCCGGAAGAAAGAAGATTGAAGATTCCGCTTGATAGAAGACTTCAGCCGGATCATGGACCTCTTCAGCTCCCGCTTGGATGAAGACTTCAGCCCGATCATGGACCTCTTCAGCTCCCGCTTGGATGAAGACTTCAGTCGGATCATGGATATCTTCAGCCCCCCGCTTGGGCTTGGATCAAGACATCGGAGGAGCTCTTCTGAATCGATCGGAGAACCCGGCGTGGTGAAGATAAGGTAGGAAGATCTTCAGGGGCTTAGTGTTAGGTTTATTTAAGGGGGGTTTGGGTTAGATTAGGGGTATGTGGGTGGTGGGTTGTAATGTTGGGGGGTATTGTATGTTTTTTTTACAGGCAAAAGAGCTGAATTCTTTGGGGCATGCCCCGCAAAGGGCCCTTTTCAGGGCTGGTAAGGTAAAAGAGCTTTTCTATTTTAATTTTAGAATAGGGTAGGGCATTTTTTTTTATTTTGGGGGGCTTTGTTATTTTATTAGGGGGCTTAGAGTAGGTGTAATTAGTTTAACATTGTTGTAATATTTTTCTAATGTTTGTAAATATTTCTCCAACATAGGTCCATGGCGTCATCCTTACTTGTGGGATATTCTCTTCCCCAACAGGAAATGGCAAAGAGCCCAGCAAAGCTGGTCATATGATCCCTCCTAGGCTCCGCCTACCCCAGTCATTCTCTTTGCCGTTGCACAGGCAACATCTCCACGGAGATGGCTAAGAGTTTTTTGGTGTTTAAATTAGAACATCTCCGCACACTGCTTAAGTGCGCACTGCTTAAGGAGGTATTATCTACTCTGGATGATTGTGACAATTTGGTCATTCCAGAGAAATTATGTAAGATGGACAAGTTCCTAGAGGTTCTGGTGCCCCCCGATGTTTTTCCTATACCCAAGCGGGTGGCGGATATAGTTATCAAGGAATGGGAAAGGCCCGGCATACCTTTTGTGCCTCCCCCTATATTTAAGAAATTATTTCCTATAGTCGACCCCAGAAAGGACTTATGGCAGACAGTCCCTAAGGTCGAGGGGGCGGTCTCTACTCTAAACAAACGCACTACTATTCCCATAGAAGATAGTTGTGCTTTTAAAGATCCTATGGATAAAAAATTAGAGGGTTTGCTTAAAAAAATGTTTGTTCAGCAAGGTTACCTTCTTCAACCAATTTCATGCATTGTTCCTGTCACTACGGCAGCGTGTTTCTGGTTCGAAGAACTAGAAAAGTCGCTCGATAAAGAATCTTCGTATGAGGAGGTTATGGACAGAGTTCATGCACTTAAATTGGCTAACTCTTTTATTCTAGATGCCGCTTTGCAATTAGCGAGATTAGCGGCGAAAAATTCAGGGTTTGCTATCGTGGCGCGCAGAGCGCTCTGGCTGAAGTCTTGGTCAGCGAATGTGTCTTCCAAGACAAAATTGCTTAACATCCCTTTCAAGGGCAAAACACTGTTTGGGCCTGATTTGAAAGAGATTATTTCAGACATCACCGGAGGAAAGGGCCACGCCCTTCCTCAGGATAGGTCTTTTAAGGCTAGAAATAAGCCTAATTTTCGTCCCTTTCGCAGAAACGGACCAGCCTCTACTTCTACATCCTCTAAGCAAGAGGGTAATACTTCTCAACCCAAACCAGCCTGGAGACCGATGCAAGGCTGGAACAAGGGTAAGCAGGCCAAGAAGCCTGCCACTGCTACCAAAACAGCATGAAGGGATGGCCCCCGATCCGGGACCGGATCTGGTGGGGGGCAGACTTTCTCTCTTTGCTCAGGCCTGGGCAATAGATGTTCAGGATCCTTGGGCACTAGAAATAGTTTCTCAAGGTTATCTCCTGGAATTCAAGGAACTACCCCCAAGGGGAAGGTTCCACAGGTCTCAATTATCTTCAAACCAAATAAAAAGACAGGCATTCTTACATTGTGTAGAAGACCTGTTAAGGATGGGAGTAATTCATCCAGTTCCAATAAGAGAACAAGGGATGGGGTTTTACTCCAACCTGTTCATAGTTCCCAAAAAAGAGGGAACGTTCAGACCAATTCTAGATCTCAAGATCCTAAACAAATTTCTCAGGGTTCCATCGTTCAAAATGGAAACCATTCGAACGATCCTTCCTACCATCCAGGAAGGTCAATTCATGACCACGGTGGATTTAAAGGATGCGTACCTCCATATTCCTATCCACAAGGAACATCATCAGTTCCTAAGGTTCGCTTTTCTGGACAAGCATTACCAGTTTGTGGCACTTCAATTCGGATTAGCCACTGCTCCGAGAATTTTCACAAAGGTACTAGGGTCCCTTCTAGCGGTTCTAAGACCAAGGGGCATTGCAGTAGTACCGTACTTGGACGACATCCTGATTCAAGCGTCGTCTCTGTCAAAAGCAAAGGCTCATACGGACATCGTCCTAGCCTTTCTCAGATCTCACGGATGGAAAGTAAACATAGAAAAAAGTTCTCTTTCCCCGTCAACAAGAGTTCCCTTCTTGGGAACAATAATAGACTCCTTAGAAATGAGAATTTTTCTGACAGAGGTCAGAAAATCAAAACTTCTAAGCTCTTGTCAAGTTCTTCATTCTGTTCTTCGTCCTTCCATAGCGCAGTGCATGGAAGTAATAGGATTGATGGTTGCAGCAATGGACATAGTTCCTTTTGCACGAATTCATCTAAGACCATTACAACTGTGCATGCTCAGACAGTGGAATGGGGATTATACAGACTTGTCTCCGACGATTCAAGTAGATCAAAGGACCAGAGATTCACTCCGTTGGTGGCTGATCCTGGACAATCTGTCACAGGGAATGAGCTTCCGCAGACCAGAGTGGGTCATTGTCACGACCGACGCCAGTCTGGTGGGCTGGGGCGCGGTCTGGGAACCCCTGAAAGCTCAGGGTCTATGGTCTCGGGAAGAATCTCTTCTCCCGATAAACATTCTGGAACTGAGAGCGATATTCAATACTCTCAAAGCTTGGCCTCATCTAGCAAAGGCCAAATTCATAAGGTTTCAATCAGACAACATGACGACAGTTGCTTATATCAACCATCAGGGGGGAACAAGGAGTTCCCTGGCGATGGAGGAAGTGACCAAGATAATTCAATGGGCGGAGGATCACTCCTGCCACTTGTCTGCAATCCACATCCCAGGAGTGGAAAATTGGGAAGCGGATTTTCTGAGTCGTCAGACATTCCATCCGGGGGAGTGGGAACTCCACCCGGAAATCTTTGCCCAAATAACTCAATTATGGGGCATTCCAGACATGGATCTGATGGCGTCTCGTCAGAACTTCAAGGTTCCTTGTTACGGGTCTAGATCCAGGGATCCCAAGGCGACTCTAGTAGATGCACTAGTAGCACCTTGGACCTTCAACCTAGCTTATGTTTTCCCACCGTTTCCTCTCATTCCCAGGCTGGTAGCCAGGATCAACCAGGAGAGGGCTTCGGTGATCTTGATAGCTCCTGCGTGGCCACGCAGGACTTGGTATGCAGACCTGGTGAATATGTCATCGGCTCCACCATGGAAGCTACCTTTGAGACAGGACCTTCTTGTTCAAGGTCCATTCGAACATCCGAATCTGGTTTCTCTCCAACTGACTGCTTGGAGATTGAACGCTTGATTTTATCAAAGCGTGGGTTTTCAGATTCTGTAATAGATACTCTTATTCAGGCTAGAAAGCCTGTAACTAGAAAAATTTACCATAAGATATGGAAAAAATATATCTATTTGTGTGAATCTAAAGGATTCCCATGGAACAAGATAAAAATTCCTAGGATTTTATCCTTTCTACAAGAGGGTTTGGAGAAGGGATTATCTGCAAGTTCTCTGAAGGGACAGATTTCTGCGTTATCTGTTTTACTTCACAAAAGGCTGGCAGCTGTGCCAGACGTTCAGGCGTTTGTTCAGGCTCTGGTTAGAATCAAGCCTGTTTACAGACCTTTGACTCCTCCCTGGAGTCTCAATCTAGTTCTTTCAGTTCTTCAAGGGGTTCCGTTTGAACCCTTACATTCCGTAGATATTAAGTTATTATCTTGGAAAGTTTTGTTTTTGGTTGCAATTTCTTCTGCTAGAAGAGTTTCAGAGTTATCTGCTCTGCAGTGTTCTCCGCCCTATCTGGTGTTCCATGCAGATAAGGTGGTTTTGCGTACTAAGCCTGGTTTTCTTCCGAAAGTTGTTTCCAACAAGAATATTAACCAGGAGATAGTTGTACCTTCTTTGTGCCCGAATCCAGTTTCAAAGAAGGAACGTTTGTTACACAATTTGGACGTAGTCCGTGCTGTAAAATTCTATTTAGAGGCCACTAAAGATTTCAGACAAACTTCTTCTTTGTTTGTTGTTTATTCTGGTAAAAGGAGAGGTCAAAAAGCAACTTCTACCTCTCTTTCTTTTTGGCTTAAAAGCATTATCCGTTTGGCTTATGAGACTGCCGGACGGCAGCCTCCTGAAAGAATCACAGCTCACTCCACTAGGGCTGTGGCTTCCACATGGGCCTTCAAGAACGAGGCTTCTGTTGACCAGATATGTAAGGCAGCGACTTGGTCTTCACTGCACACTTTTGCCAAATTTTACAAATTTGATACTTTTGCTTCTTCAGAGGCTATTTTTGGGAGAAAGGTTTTGCAAGCCGTGGTGCCTTCCATTTAGGTGACCTGATTTGCTCCCTCCCTTCATCCGTGTCCTAAAGCTTTGGTATTGGTTCCCACAAGTAAGGATGACGCCGTGGACCGGACACACCTATGTTGGAGAAAACAGAATTTATGCTTACCTGATAAATTACTTTCTCCAACGGTGTGTCCGGTCCACGGCCCGCCCTGGTTTTTTTAATCAGGTCTGATGAATTATTTTCTCTAACTACAGTCACCACGGTATCATATGGTTTCTCCTATGCATATTTCCTCCTGTACGTCGGTCGAATGACTGGGGTAGGCGGAGCCTAGGAGGGATCATATGACCAGCTTTGCTGGGCTCTTTGCCATTTCCTGTTGGGGAAGAGAATATCCCACAAGTAAGGATGACGCCGTGGACCGGACACACCGTTGGAGAAAGTAATTTATCAGGTAAGCATAAATTCTGTTTTTTTTATTTTTTGTAACTTAGTTCTTTTTTATTTTTTGTACTTTAGTTAGTTTATTTCATTGTATTTATTTGTAGGTATTGTATTTAATTAATTTATTGATAGTGTAGTGTTAGGTTTAATTGTAGATAATTGTAGGTATTTTATTTAATTTATTTATTGATAGTGTAGTGTTAGGTTTTATTGTAACTTAGGTTAGGATTTATTTTACAGGTAATTTTGTAATTATTTTAACTAGGTAGCTATTAAATAGTTATTAACTATTTAATAGCTATTGTACCTGGTTAAAATAATTACAAAGTTGCCTGTAAAATAAATATTAATCCTAAAATAGCTATAATATAATTATAATTTATATTGTAGCTATATTAGGGTTTATTTTACAGGTAAGTATTTAGCTTTAAATAGGAATCATTTATTTAATAAGAGTTAATTTATTTCGTTAGATTTAAATTATATTTAATTTAGGGGGGTGTTAGTGTTAGGGTTAGACTTAGCTTTAGGGGTTAATACATTTATTAGAGTAGCGGTGAGATACGGTCGGCAGATTAGGGGTTAATTATTGTAGGTAGGTGGAGGCGACGTTGGGGGCGGCAGATTAGGGGTTAATAAATATAATATAGGGTCGGCGGTGTTAGGGGCAACAGATTAGGGGTACATAGGGATAACGTAGGTTGCGGCGGTGTACGGAGCGGCAGATTAGGGGTTAATAATAATATGCAGGGGTCAGCGATAGCGGGGGCGGCAGATTAGGGGTTAATAAGTGTAAGGCTAGGGGTGTTTAGACTCGGGGTACATGTTAGGGTGTTAGGTGCAGACTTAGGAAGTGTTTCCCCATAGGAAACAATGGGGCTGTGTTAGGAGCTGAACGCTGCTTTTTTGCAGGTGTTAGGTTTTTTTTCAGCTCAAACAGCCCCATTGTTTTCTATGGGGGAATTGTGCACGAGCCCGTTTTTGAAGCTGGCCGCGTCCGTAAACAACGCTGGTATTTAGAGTTGCAGTGGCGGTAAATTATGCTCTACGCGCCCTTTTTGGAGCCTAACGCAGCCCTTCTGTGAACTCTAAATACCAGCTGTATTTAAAAGGTGTGGGGGGAAAAAAGCATGCGTAGCTAACGCACCCCTTTGGCCGCAGAACTCTAAATCTAGCCGTAAGATAGCTAGAATATAACTATTAGTTATATTGTAGCTAGCTTAGGTTTAATTTCACATGTAAGTGTTTAGTTTTAAATAGGAATTATTTAGTTAATAATTGTAAGTTTAATTTAGCTCTATTTTAATTATGTTAAAGTTAGGGGTTGTTAGGGTTAGGGTTACGTTAGGGTTAGGGTTAGGCTTAGGGCTACGTTAGGATTAGGGTTAGGTTTAGGGGTTAATAGTTTAATTTAGGTTGTTGTGATGTGGGGGGCTGTGGTTTAGGAGTTAATAGGTTTATTTAGTGGTAGTGATGCGGGAGGCCAGAGCTTAAGGGGTTAATAGCTTTATTTAGCTGCGGTGATGTCAGGGAATGGCGGAATAGGGGTTAATAGATTTATTATAGTGTGGGCGATGTTGGGTTGCAGGGGAATTAGGGGTTAATACATTAAAAGAGAAGTCATAAGACATAGATAGACCCCTGGTTTAGGGGTCTATCTATGTCTTTTGACATGTTGGGAAGAGCAAAATAAATCACTTGTTAACAAAGATATCTGAGTGCTGCTTTGTCATTCTTTTTCATAACTTTTATAATTAGTTATGACTTCTCTTTTAATGTTTTAGGCAATTTTGGTTATGACTGCAAGCACCTGTCTCTTTAAGATTTTACAACAATAGTAGAGTGCACAACAACCCTTTCATATACAGGGGTTAATAACTTTAGTATAGTGGTGGCGATATTGGGAGCGACAGATTAGGGGTTAATAGCTTTATTTAGGTGGCAGCAATATCGGAGCCAGCAGATTAGGGGTTAATAACATTATGTAGGTGCCGGCAATGTCAGGGGCTGCAGATAGGGGGTGTTTAGACTTAGGGGGGTAGTTATCAAGCCGTCTACTTTTCTGGCTTCGCCGGCCCAATACGCCCGCCTAAGCTCGCCTACCTTTGCCGCCGCAGACCTGAAAAAATACGCCTAAGTTATCAAATAAAGCTGTCAAAAAGGCGCGGGGCGATGAGCAGCGGACTGTGACAGTTATCACTCATCCGATCTCGCTGCTCTTCGGCTTTTTCCCAGCTTTATTGCTAGCCTGTCACTAAGCACTCACACTAAACTACACTGTTCTATCCCTATACCGGCGCCCCCGGAGCCCCCCGCAACTCAATAAATTTACTAACCCCTAAACCGCCGCTCCTAGACCCCGCCGC
The DNA here is from genome assembly GCF_027579735.1 of Bombina bombina. Lineage (NCBI taxonomy): Eukaryota > Metazoa > Chordata > Amphibia > Anura > Bombinatoridae > Bombina > Bombina bombina. The sequence goes on along the minus strand of NW_026512548.1, from coordinate 43,919 downwards.
AACTCTTATAAATGTATTACCCCTAAACCGCCGCTCCTAGACCCCGCCGCAACTCTTATAAATGTATTAACCCCTAAACCGCCGCTCCCGGACACTGCTGCCACCTACAGTATACCTAGTAACCCCTATCCTGCCCCCCCTACACCGTCGCCCTCTATTATAAAGTTATTAACCCCTATCCTGCTGATCCCGCACCTCTCCGCAACTAAATAAATAGTTTAACCCCTAAACCGCCGCTCCCTGAACATGCCGCAACCTATATTAAACCTATTAACCCCTATCCTGCCCCCCCTACACCGTCGTCACCTATAATAAATTTATTAACCCCTATCCTGCCCCCCACTACGCCGCCGCCACTGTAATAAAATTATTAACCCCTAAACCTAAGTCTAACCCTAGCCCTAACGCCCCCTAACTTAAATATTAATTAAATAAATCTAAATAATATTTCTATTATTAACTAAGTTAATCCTATTTAAAACTAAATACTTACCTATAAAATAAACCCTAATATAGCTACAATATAAATAATAATTATATTCTAGCTATCTTAGGATTTATTTTTATTTTACAGGTACCTTTCAATTTATTTTAACTAGGTACAATAGCTATTAAATAGTAATTAACTATTTAATAGCTTACCTAGCTAAAATAAACTGAAATTTACCTCTAAAATAAATCCTAACCTAAGTTACAATTACACCTAACACTACACTATACTTTAATAAATTATTCCTATTTAAAACTAAATACTTACCTGTAAAATAAACCCTAAGATAGCTACAATATAATTAATAATTACATTGTAGCTATCTTAGGATTTATATTTATTTTACAGGTAACTTTGTATTTATTTTAGCTAGTTAGAATAGTTATTAAATAGTTATTAACTATTTAATAACTACCTAGCTAAAAGAAATTACCTGTAAAATAAATCCTAACCTAAGTTACAATTAAACCTAATACTACACTATCATTAAATAAATTAAATAAACTACCTACAAATAACTACAATTAAATACAATTACATAAACTAACTAAAGTACAAAAAATAAAAAATTAAGTTACAAACATGTTAAAAATATTACAACAATTTTAAGCTACTTACACCTAATCTAAGCCCCCTAATAAAATAACAAACCCCCCCAAAATAAAAAAAATGCCCTACCCTATTCTAAATTAAATAAAGTTCAAAGCTCTTTTACCTTACCAGCCCTTAAAAGGGCCATTTGTGGGGGCATGCCCCAAAGAAAACAGCTCTTTTGCCTGTAAAAGAAAAATACAACCCCCCCCAACATTAAAACCCACCACCCACATACCCCTAATCTAACCCAAAGCCCCCTTACAAAAACCTAACACTAATCCCCTGAAGATCATCCTACCTTTAGTCGTCTTCACTCAGCCGAGCCACCGATGGAACCGAAGTGGACATCCGGAGCAGAAGAAGTTAATCCTCCAAGCGGCGCTGAAGAAATCTTCCATCCGATGAAGTCATCATCCAGGCGGCGCTGAAGAAAAGTCTTCGATCCGGCCGATGTCATCTTCAAAGAGGCGCTGAAGAGGTCTTCTATCCGGGCGAAGTCATCTTCCAAGCCGGGTCTTGAATCTTCCTTCCGCCGACGCAGAACCTCCTTCTTCACTGACGGACTACGACGAATGAAGGCTCCTTTAAGGATTAGGATTCTATCAGCCAATCGGAATTAAGGTAGGAAAATTCTGATTGGCTGATGGAATCAGCCAATCAGATTCAAGTTCAATCCGATTGGCTGATCCAATCAGCCAATCAGATTGAGCTCGCATTCTATCGGCTGATCGGAACAGCCAATAGAATGCAAGCTCAATCTGATTGGCTGATTCCATCAGCCAATCAGATTTTTCCTACCTTAATTCCGATTGGCTGATAGAATCCTATCAACCAATCGGAATTGAGGGGACGCCATCTTGGATGACGTCCCTTAAAGGAGCCTTCATTCGTCGTAGTCCGCTTGGAGGATTAACTTCTTCCGCTCCGGATGTCCACTTCGGTTCCATCGGTGGCTCGGCTGAGTGAAGACGACTAAAGGTAGGATGATCTTCAGGGGATTAGTGTTAGGTTTTTGTAAGGGGGGTTTGGGTTAGATTAGGGGTATGTGGGTGGTGGGTTTTAATGTTGGGGGGGGGTTGAATTTCTCTTTTACAGGCAAAAGAGCTGAATTCTTTGGGGCATGCCCCACAAATGGCCCTTTTAAGGGCTGGTAAGGTAAAAGAGCTTTGAACTTTATTTAATTTAGAATAGGGTAGGGCATTTTTTTATTTTGGGGGGGTTTGTTATTTTATTAGGGGGCTTAGATTAGGTGTAAGTAGCTTAAAATTGTTGTAATATTTTTAACATGTTTGTAACTTATTTTTTTATTTTTTGTAACTTAGCTTTTTTTATTTTTTGTACTTTAGTTAGTTTATGTAATTGTATTTAATTGTAGTTATTTGTAGGTAGTTTATTTAATTAATTTAATGATAGTGTAGTATTAGGTTTAATTGTAACTTAGGTTAGGATTTATTTTACAGGTAATTTTGTATTTCTTTTAGCTAGGTAGTTATTAAATAGTTAATAACTATTTAATAACTATTCTAACTAGCTTATGTTAGGGTGTTAGGTTTAAACGTTAGTTTATTTTCCCCATAGACATCAATGGGGCTGCATTATGGAGCTTTTCTTTCCACAATTGCAGGTGTTTGACTTTTTTCTGACACACGGCTAGATTTAGAGTTTTGTCGGTAACGACCCGCGTAGCTAATGCTGGCTTTTTTCTGGCCGCACCTTTAAAATAACTCTGGTATTGAGAGTCCACAGAATGGCTGCGTTAGGCTCCAAAAAAGGAGCGTACAGCATATTTAACGCCACTGCAACTCTCGATACCAGAGTTGCTTACGGAAACGGCCAGCTTCAAAAACGTGCTCGTGCACGATTCCCCCATAGGAAACAATAGGGCTGTTTGAGCTGAAAAAAAAACCTAACACCTGCAAAAAAGCCGCGTTCAGCTCCTAACGCACAACCATTGTTTGCTATGGGGAAACACTTCCTAAGTCTGCACCTAACACTCTAACATGTACCCCGAGTTTAAACACCCCTAACCTTACACTTATTAACCTCTAATCTGCCGCCCCCGCTATCGCTGACCCCTGTATATTATTTTTAACCCCTAATCTTCCGCTCCGTAAACCGCCGCTACTTACATTATCCCTATGTACCCCTAATCTGCTGCCCCTAACACCGCCGACCCCTATATTATATTTATTAACCCTTAATTTGCCCCCCACAACGTCGCCTCCACCTGCCTAAACTTATTAACCCCTAATCTGCCGAGCAGACGGCACCGCTATTATTATAAAGTTATTAACCACTAATCCGCCTCACTAACCCTATAATAAATAGTATTAACCCCTAATCTGCCCTCCCTAACATCGCCGACACCTAACTTCAATTATTAACCCCTAATATGCCGACTGGAGCTCACCGCTATTCTAATAAATGTATTAACCCCTAAAGCTAAGTCTAACCCTAACACTAACACCCCCTAAATTAAATATAATTTTAATCTAACGAAATTAATTAACTCTTCTTAAATAAATTATTCCTATTTAAAGCTAAATACTTACCTGTAAAATAAATCCTAATATAGCTACAATATAAATTATAATGATATTATAGCTATTTTAGGATTAATATTTATTTTACAGGTAACTTTGTATTTATTTTAACCAGGTACAATAGCTATTAAATAGTTAATAACTATTTAATAGCTAAAATAGTTAAAATAATTACAAATTTACCTGTAAAATAAATCCTAACCTAAGTTACAATTAAACCTAACACTACACTATCAATAAATAAATTAAATAAAATACCTATAATTATCTACAATTAAACCTAACACTACACTATCAATAAATAAATTAAATACAATTCCTACAAATAAATACAATGAAATAAACTAACTAAAGTACAAAAAATAAAAAAGAACTAAGTTACAAAAAAAATAAATATTTACAAACATTAGAAAAATATTACAACAATTTTAAACTAATTACACCTACTCTAAGCCCCCAAATAAAATAACAAAGCCCCCCAAAATAAAAAAATGCCCTACCCTATTCTAAATTACTAAAGTTCAAAGCTCTTTTACCTTACCATCCCTGAACAGGGCCCTTTGCGGGGCATGCCCCAAGAAGTTCAGCTCTTTTGCCTGTAAAAAAAAACATACAATACCCCCCCCAACATTACAACCCACCACCCACATACCCCTAATCTAACCCAAACCCCCTTAAATAAACCTAACACTAAGCCCCTGAAGATCTTCCTACCTTATCTTCACCATACCAGGTTCACCGATCGATCCAGAAGAGCTCCTCCGATGTCCTGATCCAAGCCCAAGCGGGGGGCTGAAGAGGTCCATGATCCGGCTGAAGTCATCATCCAAGCGGGAGCTGAAGAGGTCCATGATCCGGCTGAAGTCTTCATCCAAGCGGGAGCTGAAGAGGTCCATGATCCGGATGAAGTGTTCTATCAACGGCATCTTCAATCTTCTTTCTTCGGGAGCCATCATCTTCCATCCGACGCGGAACATCCTCTTCTCCCGACGTCTACTCGCCGAATGACGGTTCCTTTAAATTACGTCATCCAAGATGGCGTCCCTCGAATTCCGATTGGCTGATAGGATTCTATCAGCCAATCGTAATTAAGGTAGGAATATTCTGATTGGCTGATGGAATCAGCCAATCAGAATCAAGTTCAATCCGATTGGCTGATTGGATTTAGGGGTACATAGGTAGTTTATGGGTGTTAGTGTACTTTAGAGCACAGTAGTTAAGAGCTTTATGAACCGGCGTTAGCCCAGAATGCTCTTAACTACTGACTTTTTTCTGCGACTGGAGTTTTGTCGTTAGATTTCTAACGCTCACTTCAGCCACGACTCTAAATACCGGAGTTAGAAATATCTAATGAAAAGATAGGATACGCAATTGACATAAGGGGATCTGCGGTATGGAAAAGTTGCGGCTGAAAAGTGAGCGTTAGACCCTTTTTTGAATGACTCCAAATACCGGCGGTAGCTTAAAACCAGCGTTAGGAGCCTCTAACGCTGGTTTTCACGGCTACCGCCAAACTCCAAATCTAGAATAGTAATTTAGAATAGGGTAGGGCATTTTTTTATTTTGGGGGGCTTTGTTATTTTATTAGGGGGCTTAGAGTAGGTGTAATTAGTTTAAAATTGTTGTAATATTTTTCTAATGTTTGTAAATATTTTTTATTTTTTGTAACTTCGTTCTTTTTTATTTTTTGTACTTTAGTTAGTTTATTTCATTGTATTTATTTGTAGGAATTGTATTTAATTTATTTATTGATAGTGTAGTATTAGGTTTAATTGTAACTTAGGTTAGGATTTATTTTACAGGTAAATTTGTAATTATTTTAACTATTTTAGCTATTAAATAGTTCTTAACTATTTAATAGCTATTGTACCTGGTTAAAATAAATACAAAGTTACCTGTAAAATAAATATTAATCCTAAAATAGCTATAATATCATTATAATTTATATTGTAGCTATAATAGGATTTATTTTACAGGTAAGTATTTAGCTTTAAATAGGAATAATTTATTTAAGAAGAGTTAATTAATTTCGTTAGATTAAAATTATATTTAATTTAGGGGGCTGTTAGTGTTAGGGTTAGACTTAGCTTTAGGGGTTAATACATTTATTAGAATAGCGGTGAGCTCCAGTCGGCAGATTAGGGGTTAATAATTGAAGTTAGGTGTCGGCGATGTTAGGGAGGGCAGATTAGGGGTTAATACTATTTATTATAGGGTTATTGAGGCGGGAGTGAGGCGGATTAGGGGTTAATAACTTTATTATAGTAGCGGTGCGGTCTGCTCGGCAGATTAGGGGTTAATAAGTGTAGGCAGGTGGAGGCGACATTGAGGGGGGCAGATTAGGGGTTAATAAATATAATATAGGGGTCGGCGGTGTTAGGGGCAGCAGATTAGGGGTACATAAGGATAACGTAGGTGGCGGTCGGCAGATTAGGGGTTAATTATTGTAGGTAGCTGGCGGCGACGTTGTGGGGGGCAGGTTAGGGGTTAATAAATATAATATAGGGGTCGGCGGTGTTAGGGACAGCAGATTAGGGGTACATAAGTATAACGTAGTGGCGGTCGGCAGATTAGGGGTTAAAAAAATGTAATTGAGTGTCGGCGATGTGGGGGGACCTCGGTTTAGGGGTACATAGGTAGTTTATGGGTGTTAGTGTACTTTAGAGCACAGTAGTTTAGAGCTTTATGAACCGGCGTTAGCCCAGAAAGCTCTTAACTACTGACTTTTTTCTGCGGCTGGAGTTTTGTCGTTAGAATTCTAACGCTCACTTCAGCCACGACTCTAAATACCGGAGTTAGAAAGATCCCATTGAAAAGATAGGATACGCAATTGACGTAAGGGGATCTGCGGTATGGAAAAGTCGCGGCTGAAAAGTGAGCGTTAGACCCTTTTTTGAATGACTCCAAATACCGGCGGTAGCCTAAAACCAGCATTAGGAGCCTCTAACGCTGGTTTTCACGGCTACCGCCAAACTCCAAATCTAGGCCACAGTTTCCCCATGGATGTCTATGGGAAAAACATGCATGAGCACGTCAAAACAGAGCTTGAATAGTGTGCGGTATGAAGCTTAAAAACACCATATCGCACGCACAAGCCGGCTGTTTGAAAACTTGTAATGGCTGCGCTATAGGGGGTTAAATAACGCAACTTTTGTTGCGTTCATTAATTTCCCTATAGCGCACATAACTCGTAATCTAGCTGTATGTTATTATGTTACTATGTTACTGTGTTACTATGTTACTGTGTTACTATGCTATTATGTTACTATGTTACTATGTTATTATGTTACTATGTTATTAAGTTACTATCGCCTAGATTTAGAGTTCTGCGTTAGCCGTCAAAACCAGCGTTAGGGGCTCCTAACGCTGGTTTTTACCGCCCGCTGGTATTTAGAGTCAGTCATGAAAGGGTCTAACGCTCACTTTCCAGCCACGACTTTTCCATACCGCAGATCCCCCTACGCCAATTGCGTATCCTATCTTTTCAATGGGATCTTTCTAACGCTGGTATTTAGAGTCTTGGCTGAAGTGAGCGTTAGAAATCTAACGACAAGACTCCAGCCGCAGAGAAAAGCTAGGAGTTAAGAGCTTTCTGGGCTAACGCCGGTTCATAAAGCTCTTAACTACTGTGCTCTAAAGTACACTAACACCCATAAACTACCTATGTACCCCTAAACCGAGGCCCCCCCCACATAGCTGCCACTCTATTAAATTTTTTTAACCCCTAATCTGCCGACCGCACACCGCCGCCACCTACATTATCCCTATGTACCCCTAATCTGCTGCCCCTAACACCGCCGACACCTACATAATATTTATTAACCCCTAATCTGCCCCCCCCCCAACTTCGCCGCTACCTATCTACAATTATTAACCCCTAATCTGCCGACCGGACCTCGCCGCTACTCTAATAAATGTATTAACCCCTAAAGCTAAGTCCAACCCTAACACCCCCCTAAGTTAAATATAATTTAAATCTAACGAAATAAATTACTCCTATTTAAAGCTAAATACTTACCTGTAAAATAAACCCTAATATAGCTACAATATAAATAATAATTATATTGTAGCTATTTTAGGATTAATATTTATTTTACAGGCAACTTTGTATTTATTTTAACTTGGTACAATAGCTATTAAATATTTATTTACTATTTAATAGCTACCTAGTTAAAATAATTACAAAATTACCTGTAAAATAAATCCTAACCTAAGTTACAATTAAACCTAACTGTCAGTATATTTATGAAAATCTTAGTAGTGCTATCCAAATAATATATAAGTTTATGGCAGGGTTATAAACACAATCTTAAAATAATTTTCCTTAAAAATTGAAACCCTAATAAACCATGCATCTACTAGACCATACAATTAATATAAATATCTGAATTCTTTTATTTAGTTAATATCCATAAACATATTGAAGTATATTTGCAATAAATAGAAATGAAACAAAATTTATATGCGTTAAAACCAACTCTTAAGATATGCTATCCTTCTTACAAAACCCAGAAAGATATACCTTCACAATTCAGCCTTTTATTTATTTAACACAATGGGACTAAAAACCTTTAACATCCAAGCAATACAATTCTAAACAGTGTTTATAAAACAATAGGATAATATATATATTCTGCTATTTAACTGCAATTTATCCTAATACAAAATTAACTGACAATATCAAAACTTGCATAGATGAGTTACTTGGTCAATCAAACGCAGATTTAAACAATATATATATATATATAGGCTGTGAAATGCTAACTAAAACACACTGTTTCTTTAAATCTATTAAATACAAATTGACTATGCATATAACTTATCTTATAATAAAACTTTTATATACATCACCAAATAACAGCAATCCAGTTCCCAATTTTCGCAACGGATCCAATTTCACACCTCATATAAAATAAGTGTAATTGCAATGGAATAGGAGAAATATGGCCCACTTTGTTTTTGTAGTTTGACTGTGTCCCACGCAAAACAGTTTCAGTCAGTTACCAAACTTTGCAGCCAGTGTCTCTCTTCTTCCTTCTGCATCCACTATATAGTTTAATCATTGGTGTGAAATATGGGTGGCCCTTCGAAACCTTGTCCCTCTATTGGATAACTGGATATCCCATTTCCAACAGCCAAAAATCTTTCTGGCTGTAGTTCTCTCGTGGCAACACCGGGTGGCAGCATACAGTACAACATAGCAATACAATACAGCGTTTCTGAACTTTTTTTTTTAAACAACTTAATTATTTTCATAAAGTGGTTATTTAATCAGATTACACTCTCTGCATTAAATATATATAACCCCAATTACAGATGGTTAATATTAGGTTATTTTTTCTGATTATTCTGATACCAAATATGTTATATTATTAACATTTTATTATATTAAGGTAATTTAATACTGCTAGTTATTAGCTTAAAATGCATTATAATTTTATCAGTATTCTGGCATTTCTTTGCAAATAACAGCTTATTTTTATATCTCCAGATTGGTAGTATTTAAAACTCCTGATATTCTGCATTCACCCAGATATAGTATGTGACATTTCTGTGTGTTTCTTCCTGAATACATAAATCCTGTTTATGTAGATCTGAAATAAAAATAAATGTTAATGATCACTTCTCTTCAGGTCCATAAACATCTATTCATGTTCTAAAACACACAGAGGCTAAGATATTCATGCTTTCAAAACATACACATATATATATATATATATATATATATATATATATATATATATATATATATATATACACACACATCTCATGTCCATTAAAACATATACAGTTGTTTTGAAATCATAATGTAAGCCATTTGTCTTCACTGTGTTATTGTAACCCCCGACACAACGTCTGTGTTACGTGTATTCTGATGTTATCATCCAAACTGCCTGAGTCACTCAACAAGTCTGTGCCAATTATCAGTTCCCCTTGAAAACTGTTTGTAGTTCTCATATTTCCTCAGACGGATCGGCATCTTCCTTTTCAAATTTACTTCCCCCCAACATTCCTCTAAGTGACTGTATTAAATTGGGCAGGCCAAATGTTCCATAGTATCAAAGTGCTGTCATCCAACATTGGTTCCCAGGCAATCACACAGATGTTCCTGAAACTGTGTTAACTTTCAACTTCTTGCTAAATTATACAATTGCATAATTTAGCATATTGAGTGTGTGAGATCTCCTGTGTAATTGAAGAAGGGGGAGAGAACTGAACCTGTCTGAAGTCAGTTCTGAATGCAATGAGTTATTTTCTACTGATCAGTGAAAATATTTGATCAAAGATACAGATTTATTAATCTTGAAATATATGATCAAAATATATATTTATTAATCTCACATATACCTTGACATAAATCCCCCTTCCAATTTTAAATAGATGTAGGACACATGTATTTAAATTTGCCTAAAGTCAATGGTATTTGATGAGGATCAACCGTATATCTCAGTTCATTTTATGACACTTCATTCTCCCTCTATAACTTGTAGTTGGGATCTGGGATGACATGCCCGCAATTGATTGATATGTACCCATTTATCTATGAAACTTTCATTTTTGGGGATCCGTATTTTATAGGCCACTGGAGATATTTTGTCAGTAATGACGAAAGGACCTTTCCATGAGGGAAGAAATTTCTTCTCCTTAACCTGATCTCTTCCAAAGTTATAAAGATAAACTTTATCATTTATTTCATACTCCTTTTTGGATGTTTTGAGATCATAATAGGTTTTAGTGGCAGTTGCGGCTCTTTCTAAATTCCTTTGAGCAAATGCAAAGGCATATTGCAGGTGCTTTCTTAGGTTTTCCACATATTGATGTGTATTGGCAGCGTTTATCAAGTTTTGGTCTGATGTACGGTACAGTAGATGCTGAGGTAGAACCATTCTTCTACCAGTCATCAGCTCAAAAGGTGACATTTTGGTAGCACTACTTGGAGTTGCTCTTAATGCCATTAAGACTAGAGGTAGTTTTACATCCCAGTCTTTACCTGTTTCACTCACAAACTTTTTGAGGATTTTAACAATGGACTGGTTGTAACGCTCTACACCACCACTTGAGGCAGCTCTATAAGCAATATGGAGCTTTCTTTTAACCCCTAGTATTTTCCACATTTTGGTCATCACTTCGCTAGTGAAGTGGGTCCCTCGATCTGACTCGATTCTTTGGGGTAAACCAAATCTGGAAAATACATGGTTGATGAGCAACGCTGCACATGTTTCAGCACTATTGTTAGGTGCACTAATGCACTCTACCCATTTAGTGAACAGGCATGTTACGGTTAACATGTATTTGTTACCTCTTGATGATCTTGTTACTGGGCCAATAAAATCAATTTGTATATCTGACCATGGCATTACCATCCCCCTTTTCTGCAATGGCGCTCTATGCGTTGGTGCAGTGGGTTGGAACTGTGGGCAGATTAAACACCCTTGACAGTAGGTTTGAACATCTTTCAACATGTGTGGCCAAAAAGCATAATCACGCAATATTTCATACGTGAGTTTGGCACCACGATGACCAGATGTGGGAGCATCATGGGCATGTTGAAGCATTAGACCTCTGAACTTGGTGGGTACTACCCACTGCTGGATGCCAGTTTTTGAAGATCTAATTAACAACCCATCCTGTAACTTGAATTGTGATCTAGATTTTATTAAGATTCTCAGATCTTCTTTGCCAATACAATCATCTTTTGAGATGGGGTTGCTTTCAGGATCTTCTATGTGTTTATAGAAGATGCCTACAATGGGGTCTTCTTTTTGACTAGTGATCAGGTCCTCACTAGGAGAATCCTGACTCCATTGTACCAAGTTAGGCTCACTCTGTTGTTTTGCCTGGTTTCTGGTAAGGGCTTCTACCTGAATTGCACCCATTAAGTGGTCAATATTAAGGAGTTCTCCAGTTATGGCTCCTTGTTTGGCTAATGAATCCGCAAGGTCATTGCCTTCCTTATCAGGACCTAGAACTCTGGAATGACCCTTGGTCTTTTTCCAGTGTATGGTTAAATCATTAGATACCACCAGATTATCAATCTCGCAGAACAACTTGCCATGCTTGACTGGTTTGTTATTGCTTTTCTGCATGCCATTTCTTTTCCAAGTTGGCAGGTATTCAACAAAACTGTCACGTACATAATTTGAGTCAGTTATGATCACAAATTCATGAATACCATGTTCAATAGCCATTTCAATGGTTTTGAAAACAGCAGTTAGTTCAGCAACTTGACTGGATCTTGGTCCAATGTTGAAACCTATAGATATATTTGGGAATCTATTTGCCCCAGTTATACCAATGCCAGCAACTAATCTGCGCTCATTATCAATAGTGGCATGGTAAGAACAACCATCAACATACACCCAAGGTAGTGTTCGACAATGGTCCTCATTGTATATTTTATATGGGGAAAGCAATTGTTCCTCCAGAAAATCATCTTCTGATAATCCTTCCCCAGGATCTCTAGCAGTACAGTCGTGGAGCTCAGCAAGCCCCTGTGCGACTGGGTTCTTTTTATTCTGCTTGTAGCGAATTTCTAATGGCCAGCCTTGCAAGGAAAGAGTCCAGGCTGTTATGCGGCTATTAGACAAATTCCCATCTCTTATTCTCTCACTCTGCAAATATAGCAAAGGCTGGTGGGCCGTTTCTACAATAATTTTCTCGCCCTGTATATAGCTGCGGAAATTTTGTAGAGCCCATACAGTAGATAAGAGGGCTTTTTCGCAATCGCTAAATTTTATTTCTACTGGGGATAGATTTTTGCTCGCATAAGCAATGGCTTTGTTCAAATTATCATGCTTTTGGTATAAAACAGCACTCATGCTTACATCTGTGTACCCTGTTTCTAAGTAGAAAGGTTTGCCACCTTCAGGGTACGCTAAGCAAGGTGCTTGAGTGAGTTTTCTCTTCAGCTCTCTGATGGCTGTCTCTTGAGACTCACTCCAGTGCCATTTCACATCTTTCTTTAGAAGAAGTAGTAGTGGTTTAGCTAATTCCGCATAATTATCAATGAATTTGCGAGAATAATTCGTCATACCCAGGAATGATCTCAATTCCTTTAAGTTAGTTGGGTTTTTAGAATTCACTATCGCTTCCACCTTTTTCTTCTGGGGATTTAATCCGTCAGAGGTAACTTCATGTCCCAAGAAGTTTACACGAGTGCGGCACCATTGAGCTTTTTGCAGGGATAATTTGACACCTGCCCTTTTAAGTTGGCTGAGGACGTGTTTAAGCTCTGCGATGTGTTTTTCAAAGTCTGTGCTTTTGATTAAAACATCATCAACATAAGATAAGGTCCCCCTTTCCAGTGCGTCAGGCATAGCCTTATGCATGAATACAGCAAATTCATGTCCAGAATTTATGTATCCAAATGGAAGTCTCTGGAATGCATACTGAACCTTTTGGAAGGAGAATGCTAGCTTATATTGGTCCTCTTCATGTACCTTTATGGTCCAATATCCCTGTGCACAATCAATGGCAGTGAATATTTTGGATCCCTGCATTTGTGCTAGGCACTGGTCAATGTATGGTACAGGCCAACCAGACATGTATACTCGTTTGTTTAGCTGTCTTAAGTCAGCACACAAACGCCATTGTCCATTGGGCTTAAGGACACCTAGAATAGGATTATTATAAGAGCTGTGCACCTGTCTGATAATACCTCTTTCTTCCAAATTCCTTATGATCTCTGCAAGAGAATCATATGAGGCTAAGGGAAGTCTGTATTGTTTGACAAATACAGGTGGCGCATCAGGATCTGTTTGTATTCTTGCAATGTGCAAGTCTGTAGTACCACAGTCATAAGAATCCTTAGCGAAAATATCCTTGTATTCCATTAGGAGTTCTCGCAGCTGTTGGCGTTCATCATCGCTGGAACAGCCATTAGCTAAGGATATTTGCTCTTCGACTATTTGCTGAAATCCTGGAAAGATTTCAGGCTGTCCTATTTCATAGGCTTCTTCCAACCTAGAGGTGAGATCCCCTTGATTATAATTTATATTGCTCCCATGACTCTGGGGATTGGGGTAGTCTTGCTGTTTGATTGGCTGATCAAACACTAGAGAGGCTTCTTCAATTTTACAGATGCCTTCCTCTGAGCTGAAGGGATAAATGGACTGAATATTAAATAGACCCTCTGGCATAGATGCAAAGGATTGTTCTATTAATTGTTCTTCAGTTAAGTATCCTGCAGGTATTAGCCCAATTACATTATTCTGGAATCCAAAAGTGTAATAACTTGATTCCAGTGCATATCCTATGGTAGTTCCCTTGGATAATGTTATATCCTGTGGGGCCATGTTATGCACTATAATATGTATTGGAATAGTTCCAATATTCACCATAGGAGTGTAGGTTACTGTGACACCCAGATTTTGTATTCTATGGGAGAGGCAAATCAGTGTTTCAGAAGTTTTTAATTTCTGACCTCTCTTTACCTGTAAGGGTAAAAGAAATTTATCAGCCCCAGCAGGAATTATGACATCGCTAGATACCTGCACATTCACAGCATATGGCAATTGCTGGTTTGATTTCAGGGCTGCATTTTCATCCTGAAATACTTCAGGGTCCCCCTTTAACCTGCTCCAAAGGCAAGAATTAATCAAATCTATTTGTACGGCATATCTATGTAAGATATCATTGCCAATGTATATTTGATTATGGGGAGTATTTAAAACTAAAAACAGGTGCTTCACTGACTTATTACCAATAGAGATAGATAATAAGCACTTAGCTGTGATGTTATAGCTTTCAGACCTGTCATCCAGGCAGTTGACACTGTGGTCTTGGGGAGAAAGATATTTAATCACTTTAGGTTCAGCTATTTGTGCTAATAAACCTTCGCTTATATAGCTAGCTTCCTGTTTTAAGTTTATTTTAGCATACTTGGTCTTACCAAGGTCATGTACTTGTATAGGGATAAATAGATCCTCTTTAACTCTCTCAATCCCTGTGAGGTATTGAGCGTGGCCTCCCCCCTTAGGGATTTTATGATCCCCCTTGTGGAGTGATAAGGTTAATACATCGCCATCTAGGGAAATATTCGCTATCTTTCCAGGCGAAATTTTAAAAGTATTACCATCAGAGCCACTAAAAGGAGTCTGATCATCTATTTGTAGAATAGTGATTTCAGGTACAGAGTTATTCGTGAAATGAATCTCCACAGCATCTGGTTTCTCTTCTACCACGTGACAGCTATGTCGGGCGTGAGATATACCAGATTTTTCATAATTGATAGGCCGTTTAACTTGTGACCAAATTACATTATTTATGCAATCAATTATGGTGCTTAATCGTTTCAGGAGATCACTACCAATAATTAAACGATCAGTTGGCAGATCCACTATAATGACAGGGTGTCTTATGACCCTGTTCCCCAATTTAAATTTTAACCATGCAGTACCGTAAACTTTTAGGGAGTCACCCCCAACACCTATTAGAGAACCGTCAAATACTCTTATTTTAGGTTTGTGGGGTGTTAGCTCATTTAGCTGTGTGTAGTACCTGTGGGATAAGATAGTCGCCTGTGACCCAGTGTCAATTAATCCCCTGATAGGGTTGGAGACTGAATCTTGCAGCTCAACTAATAAATAATATCTTCCTGCAGTTTCTACCATTTCACACATAAAATTGGCATTCTCACACATCTGTGGGCTTCGCCACGTGTTACCTGAATTCGCCGTGTCATTCGATGCAGAGGAATCTTCATACCCACCTGTTTCCTCTATGACAGGGTCGGTTGGATTCTTTTGTACTGCATCTGTGGAGATAAGGTTAGGAGAGAGCTGCAAGGGAAGAGGTTTGTTAGTTTTTCCCGGATGAGGTCGCTCAACGTCACAGCTAATTTGTCCGTTTCCGGTCTGTGGGGAGAGAATATGATTAGTATCATTGATATTTATCATTACATTTTGCATATCTCTCCCCTCCCCTTTAGGTGATACTGCAGTATTTATGACTGTGCCTGTGGTCCACTGCTGACCACTGGCTGTACCCCTAAAAAAAATATTGTTCGGTTGCTGAGCCGTAGATTTTTTACTCATATTAGCGATTTGTTCGCTCAACCGATTTAACTGGGCAAACAGCATATCTACCTGATTGTACAAGTTACCTCTACCCCTGGGCCTATCTCCTGGTGCCCCATTGTACTGATTCCTGGACCATTGGGTTCCCTCAGAATCAGGGCCGTTATTTCTATTCTGGCGTGGTTGCCCCTGGGGTTCAGCTTGTTCAGCATTAGTATTTTGGGGAGCATTATATAACTGGGGTGTCTGGTTACCCTGAGAATATCCTCGCCGCCTATTGTATCTACCCTTGCGCGGATACCAATTATTTGGCGAGTATTCTCTTTGTGAGTAATTATTCACCCGATTATGTCCCCCACTTTGGTTATAGTCTCCCTGCGCCTCAACCTGTGTAGGGGGAGGGGCGTAATTAAACCTCTGTGGAGATGGCCTGTTTTGACTGGCCACCTCTGCATAAGTTCTGTTTTTAGACTCCAAATTGAGGGGTTTAGGTGACACCCTAGTTTCTGCTACAATTTGGGGTTTTGATTCCTTTTTAACCCCCTGCTCACTGGACTGCTGAATAGAGTATAATTTTGTACTCTCTTTGATCAGCCATTCCAATGAGCAGTCCTCATCAAAATCTCTAGCTAAGTTAATTTTGATGGGTGTAGGCAATGCTTCAAAAAATAAATTTACAAATTCTGAGCCATCAAATCTGGGATTATCTTCAGCCATACTGTACGCATTTTTCAATACAGAAAGGAATTCGATTGGACTCTGATTCGCACGACACTTTAAACCATATACCGCTATTTTCGCGGCAGTTTTAGTGCGATATTGCTCGAATTCTTTTCTGCATTGTCGTTTTACCCCATTGCAGGAATGAATATTCATATCCTTTAGTGAAGCAAAGAATTTGTGGTGCTTACTGTCAAATACCCAAGGCAGAAATTCAATTTTCAATTTCTCACTTGTAACATTCATTATAGCTAACGCATTTTCAAAAGCCTGTAAATGATCAATTACAGATGTTGTTCCCTTATTGGAGAATATAGGTACTGCGCGTTGTACGAAGGTGATTATTTTATGGGAATCATAGACTTTATCAGACTTATTTTGGGATTCTCTGTTAGAGTTTCCCTCCCCCGCATCAGCTGCGCTACAGCTGTCCTCTGGATTTACATCCTGAGGGGATTGTCTATTTGGGAAATCTATTTCTGACCCGTTAGGGGTCATTTGTCTATGTTGTTCTATATATTTTTGTACCTCGTCCCTGACGCGTTCGCTAAAGGAGTTAGCATTATCTGTATTATTCTCATTGCTAATATAGGGGTTTTCATTATGGCGATATGACCTTTTAAAATCGCTTAATTCTCTCTGGCTTTGCGCAAGCTGTTTATTTAAATCTTGTATCTGCGCAATTAAGTCCATATTGTGCTTATCTAAGGTGGCTAGGTTTTGGGCAAATTCATCCATTTTATTTTTGGCTGTTTTTAAACCCTCTTCGCGTCTGCGCGAGGAACGAATACTATTTTCTAGCTCCTGTATTTGCAATCGTTTGTCTGTGACACAAAACGACATTTCGTCAATTATGCATATTAAAAGGGGCCAAGATTTTAGTATTAGTTCTTCTCGCTTTTTGGGATCTTTGCATTGATTAATCATTAATAATTCCTGGAAGAATTCATTCTCTTCATTCCACATATTATTATTAATGGTAATATTTTTAGCCCTAGTTTCAAGCGTATCCATAAAATCATTTAATTCACCCGCAATATTAAACTTCCCTTTAAGGTAACTTAAGATATCTTTCTTAAGGACCTGACCTTTAGTAATAGGTATGGTTATGGGACCAATTTCATTGCTATGTATAGAATTAAATGAGTCACTTCTGGCTACAGACATTATTATATTGGTTTAGTACTTAGTTAAACTAAAACGCTAATACGATTTTTGCCAATAAAAAGAGAGAAGGAAAAATGTTATATTTCAAAAAAAAAAAAAAAAATTAATTTTGAAATATGAAAAATTAATATTTCAAAATATGAAAAATTTATATTTTTGATTAACTTTGAAAATATGAAAAATTAATATTTTTGATTTTTTAAATATGAAAAATTAATATTTTTATTAATCTTTCAAAAATTAATCTTTAATAATATTTCAAGATATTAATATCAATCTCGAAATATGAAAATTAATATTTCAACTTTTCAAAAAAAATTATATCTTCAAAATATAAATATCGAAATATGATTTTTTTTTTTTTCGTTTATAATAATTTCTATTTACTTACAAATATATTATATCAATTATGATGGATATTATTAAATCTCATGCAAAGTGCCTCCAATTATTATGTCAGTATATTTATGAAAATCTTAGTAGTGCTATCCAAATAATATATAAGTTTATGGCAGGGTTATAAACACAATCTTAAAATAATTTTCCTTAAAAATTGAAACCCTAATCAACCATGCATCTACTAGACCATACAATTAATATAAATATCTGAATTCTTTTATTTAGTTAATATCCATAAACATATTGAAGTATATTCGCAATAAAAGGAAATGAAACAAAATTTATATGCGTTAAAACCAACTCTTAAGATATGCTATCCTTCTTACAAAACCCAGAAAGATATACCTTCACAATTCAGCCTTTTATTTATTTAACACAATGGGACTAAAAACCTTTAACATCCAAGCAATACAATTCTAAACAGTGTTTATAAAACAATAGGATAATATATATATTCTGCTATTTAACTGCAATTTATCCTAATACAAAATTAACTGACAATATCAGAACTTGCATAGATGAGTTACTTGGTCAATCAAACGCAGATTTAAACAATATATATATATGTATAGGCTGTGAAATGCTAACTAAAACACACTGTTTCTTTAAATCTATTAAATACAAATTGACTATGCATATAACTTATCTTATAATAAAACTTTTATATACATCACCAAATAACAGCAATCCAGTTCCCAATTTTCGCAACGGATCCAATTTCACACCTCATATAAAATAAGTGTAATTGCAATGGAATAGGAGAAATATGGCCCACTTTGTTTTTGTAGTTTGACTGTGTCCCACGCAAAACAGTTTCAGTCAGTTACCAAACTTTGCAGCCAGTGTCTCTCTTCTTCCTTCTGCATCCACTATATAGTTTAATCATTGGTGTGAAATATGGGTGGCCCTTCGAAACCTTGTCCCTCTATTGGATAACTGGATATCCCATTTCCAACAGCCAAAAATCTTTCTGGCTGTAGTTCTCTCGTGGCAACACCGGGTGGCAGCATACAGTACAACATAGCAATACAATACAGCGTTTCTGAACTTTTTTTTTTAAACAACTTAATTATTTTCATAAAGTGGTTATTTAATCAGATTACACTCTCTGCATTAAATATATATAACCCCAATTACAGATGGTTAATATTAGGTTATTTTTTCTGATTATTCTGATACCAAATATGTTATATTATTAACATTTTATTATATTAAGGTAATTTAATACTGCTAGTTATTAGCTTAAAATGCATTATAATTTTATCAGTATTCTGGCATTTCTTTGCAAATAACAGCTTATTTTTATATCTCCAGATTGGTAGTATTTAAAACTCCTGATATTCTGCATTCACCCAGATATAGTATGTGACATTTCTGTGTGTTTCTTCCTGAATACATAAATCCTGTTTATGTAGATCTGAAATAAAAATAAATGTTAATGATCACTTCTCTTCAGGTCCATAAACATCTATTCATGTTCTTAAACACACAGAGGCTAAGATATTCATGCTTTCAAAACTTTTTTTTTTAAACAACTTAATTATTTTCATAAAGTGGTTATTTAATCAGATTACACTCTCTGCATTAAATATATATAACCCCAATTACAGATGGTTAATATTAGGTTATTTTTTCTGATTATTCTGATACCAAATATGTTATATTATTAACATTTTATTATATTAAGGTAATTTAATACTGCTAGTTATTAGCTTAAAATGCATTATAATTTTATCAGTATTCTGGCATTTCTTTGCAAATAACAGCTTATTTTTATATCTCCAGATTGGTAGTATTTAAAACTCCTGATATTCTGCATTCACCCAGATATAGTATGTGACATTTCTGTGTGTTTCTTCCTGAATACATAAATCCTGTTTATGTAGATCTGAAATAAAAATAAATGTTAATGATCACTTCTCTTCAGGTCCATAAACATCTATTCATGTTCTTAAACACACAGAGGCTAAGATATTCATGCTTTCAAAACATACACATATATATATATATATATATATATATATATATATATATATATATATATATATATATATATATATATATATATATATATATATATATATATACATACACACACATCTCATGTCCATTAAAACATATACAGTTGTTTTGAAATCATAATGTAAGCCATTTGTCTTCACTGTGTTATTCTAACCCCCGACACAACGTCTGTGTTACGTGTATTCTGATGTTATCATCCAAACTGCCTGAGTCACTCAACAAGTCTGTGCCAATTATCAGTTCCCCTTGAAAACTGTTTGTAGTTCTCATATTTCCTCAGACGGATTGGCATCTTCCTTTTCAAATTTACTTCCCCCCAACATTCCTCTAAGTGACTGTATTAAATTGGGCAGGCCAAATGTTCCATAGTATCAAAGTGCTGTCATCCAACATTGGTTCCCAGGCAATCACACAGATGTTCCTGAAACTGTGTTAACTTTCAACTTCTTGCTAAATTATACAATTGCATAATTTAGCATATTGAGTGTGTGAGATCTCCTGTGTAATTGAAGAAGGGGGAGTGAACTGAACCTGTCTGAAGTCAGTTCTGAATGCAATGAGTTATTTTCTACTGATCAGTGAAAATATTTGATCAAAGATACAGATTTATTAATCTTGAAATATATGATCAAAATATATATTTATTAATCTCACATATACCTTGACATAACACTACACTATCAATAAATAAATTAAATAAACTATCTACAATTATCTACAATTATATCAACTAAACTAAATTACCAAAAAACCCCCCACTAAATTACAAAAAAACCCCCACTAAATTACAAAAAATAAAAAAAGATTACAAGAATTTTAAACTAATTACACCTACTCTAAGCCCCCTAAAAAAAATAATAAAACCCCCCAAAATAATAAAATGCCCTACCCTATTCTAAAATAAAAATTGTAAAGCTCTTTTACCTTACCAGCCCTTAAAAGGGCCTTTTGCGGGGCATGCCCCAAAGAATTCTGCTCTTTTGCCTGTAAAAAAAAACATACAATACCCCCCCAACATTACAACCCACCACCCACATACCCCTAATCTAACCCAAACCCCCCTTAAATAAACCTAACACTAAGCCCCGGAAGATCTTCCTACCTTATTTTCACCATGCCGGGTATCACCGATCCGCAGGGCCGCCACTAGAAATTTTGGGGCCCCTGACTTAACCATTGATCAGGCCCCCGCTTCTTCTTTGACATGTGCAATTTTTTACCAAGTAACTAAAACGTATATGCACTTTATTCTTAAGTGTCTATTTAAACTTGGAAATGTTGTAAAGGTAGTAACATACACAAACACAGGCACAATCATACACTGAAACACACACACACACGCACACATAAGGATTTACATATAGACACTCTAGCAGACACGCAAAGAAACACACTCAGACACCCAAACAGACACTCAGCACTTGTTTACATTGACCTGACAAGTAATGAGGTAAACTACAATTTTGCAAAAAAAAAAAGGAGATTTAGAAAACAAAATATGGAGTTCTGATTATCTTTTTGTAAAGGAAGATGCCAACTAAATGATGATAACAGCATGCAGTGGCTGAAAGGAAGGGCCCTGAACTGCCTAAACAATAATTTAAAGGTTAATGGTTAATGGTGAATTAGTGACTTCCGGAAAGGTCTTGTTAGCTCAAAGTCTGTAGAAAGATGTGAATAATCAGTAGTAAGATCAAAATGTCCTAAAAAGGAACAGACAATGGACACGCACACACACAAACTTGCACATACACCCAAGGAAACACCAACATAGACAGCCTCAGAAAACACACAAAAACATACACACACACACAGAGACACCCACAGAAAACACACAAAGACATATATACACACAGAGAGACAACCACATAAAACACACAAAGACACATACAAACACCCTCAGAGAGAAATCCACAGAAAACACACAAAGACATATACACACCCCCACAGAGACACCCACAGAAAACACACACCCTCACAGAGACATCCACAGAAAACACAGACATACACATTCACCCTCACAGAGGCATCCAGAGAAACTACACAAAGACAAACATACACACACCCTCACAGAGACACCCATAGAAAAATATCAAAGACATATGCACAAACCCTCACAGAGAGACCCACAGAAAAAAAAATACATACACACTCATAGAGACACAAACCAAAGCACAAGACATAAACACAGACACCCACAGAAACACTCACAGGAGTAAAGATTTATGCACCTTGCATCCCCTAAATCAACAGTGTGTGACACGCATGATAAAAAAATTGCAGCAATTAAGAGATCACTTTTTAAAGAATCATATTTGTAAATGTGCAAACAAAAATAATTCTGTGAATTCAAAATTGTACAATAATGATCTGGGTAGATTGCTAGATGAAGAAAAGTACTTTTAAAAGGTTGACATATGTTTGTTTGTATGTTTTTTCCCCATTTTCCCCAACAAAAAGCACCACTTCAAATATAGTGTACAAATGTTCCCATCTGTCAGCTGTACTTATGGATTTTGAAAATGCTTTACTCTATATGGTCTTGGTGGAACCATAAGCAGTGGTACTCATACCATTAGATCTGGTTAAATGCAGGATTTAGGCTTGTTGGTATGTATTTCAAAAATTCAGTCAGCTGTAGTGTAAACTGACCAGTTTTAAGTTAACCTGTCTCATTTCAAACACTGAGCAATCTTAGTCTGAGAGTATAACATTTTATGCAGATGTAAAACTATAAATGATAACATGCCTCCTTGCATCTGGAAAGTCCTTGCATAAAGGGGCAGTAAACTGGAATGTTATATATGTATATATGTATATATATATATATATATATATATATATATATATATATATATATATATCTGCCAAAAGGGCACCTACCATTTGTGTATTGAGGAGGAAACATTTCTACATGGTTTTAAATATAGAATTTTTACAGCATTGTCAAATAATCATAAATACACTGCTGCTAAAAGAAAATGTGTTTTTATAGACATCTGGCCTCACCATACAACTACTACCACATTGAAGTTACAATCTGAAATTGCACAAAGAAATAAAAAACATTTGTTAAGTAAGTCCTACCTTCTCTGCAAATGAAAGTGATCTGCCGTCTGACTCAGGCACACACTGTACAAGCAAAGTGCCAAGTCTGTCTCACACTGTACATAGTGATTTAGTGCACACGCAGAAATCCTCTCAAATGCTAATACTTTACTACTTGTAATAACATTTCCCATGCTTAATTAGCACTCTGCTGTAGTACCCACTGGTGGCTGCCAAATTTAAAAAAAAAAAAAAATTTTTTTTTTTAGTTCTTGCCTCATGGGGCCCCCCTGGCCCATTGGGCCCCTGACAGGAGTCACCCCTGTCACCTCCTGATGGCGGCCCTGCCAATCCGTCCAAAAGAGGGTCCGAAGTCGTCCTCCTATCCGGCAAGAAGAGCTCCTCCAGAGTGTCCAAAGTCTTCATCCTATCCGGGCAGAAGAGGACATCCGGACCGGCAGACATCTTCATCCAAGCGGCATCTTCTATCTTCCATCCGGCGCGGAGCGGGACCATCTTCAAGCAGCCGACGCGGAGCCATCCTTCTTCACCAATGGACTAACGACGAATGAAGGTTCCTTTAAGGGACGTCATCCAAGATGGCGTCCCTCGAAATTCCGATTGGCTGATAGGATTCTATCAGCCAATCGGAATTAAGCTAGGAAAAATCTGATTGGCTGATTGAATCAGCCAATCAGATTCAAGTTCAATCCGATTGGCTGATTGGATCAGCCAATCAGATTGAGCTCGCATTCTATTGGCTGATCGGAACAGCCAATAGAATGCGAGCTCAATCTGATTGGCTGATCCAATCAGCCAATCGGATTGAACTTGAATCTGATTGGCTGATTCAATCAGCCAATCAGATTTTTCCTAGCTTAATTCTGATTGGCTGATAGAATCCTATCAGCCAATTGGAATTCGAGGGACGCCATCTTGGATGACGTCCCTTAAAGGAACCTTCATTCGCCGTTAGTCCGTCGGTGAAGAAGGATGGCTCCGCGTCGGCTGCTTGAAGATGGTCCCGCTCCACGCCGGATGGAAAAAGATAGAAAATGCCGCTTGGATTAAGATGTCTGCCGGTCCGGATGTCCTCTTCTGCCCGGATAGGATGAAGACTTTGGACCCTCTGGAGGAGCTCTTCTTGCCGGATAGGAGGAAGACTTCGGACCCTCTTCTGGACGGATCGGTGATACCCGGCGTGGTGAAGATAAGGTAGGAAGATCTTCAGGGGCTTAGTGTTAGGTTTATTTAAGGGGGGTTTGGGTTAGATTAGGGGTATGTGGGTGGTGGGTTGTAATGTTGGGGGGGTATTGTATGTTTTTTTTCAGGCAAAAGAGCAGAATTCTTTGGGGCATGCCCCGCAAAAGGCCCTTTTAAGGGCTGGTAAGGTAAAAGATCTTTACAATTTTTATTTTAGAATAGGGTAGGGCATTTTTTTTATTTTGGGGGGCTTTGTTATTTTTTTAGGGGGCTTAGAGTAGGTGTACTTAGTTTAAAATTCTTGTAATCTTTTTTTATTTTTTGTAATTTAGTGTTTGTTTTTTTTTGTAATTTAGTGTTTGTTTTTTTTTGTAATTTAGTTTAGTTGATATAATTGTAGATAATTGTAGATAGTTTATTTAATTAATTTATTGATAGTGTAGTGTTAGGTTTAATTGTAACTTAGGTTAGGATTTATTTTACAGGTAATTTTGTAATTATTTTATCTAGGTAGCTATTAAATAGTTATTAACTATTTAATAGCTATTGTACCTGGTTAAAATAAATACAAAGTTGCCTGTAAAATAAATATTAATCCTAAAATAGCTACAATATAATTATTATTTATATTGTAGCTATATTAGGGTTTATTTTACAGGTAAGTATTTAGCTTTAAATAGGAATAATTTATTTAATAAGATTTATTTTATTTCATTAGATTTAAATTATATTTAATTTAGGGGGGTGTTAGGGTTAGAGTTAGACTTAGCTTTAGGGGTTAATAAATTTATTAGAGTAGCGGCGAGGTCCGGTCGGCAGATTAGGGGTTAATACTATTTATTATAGGGTTTTTGAGGCGGGAGTGAGGCGGATTAGGGGTTAATAACTTTATTATAGTAGCGGTGAGGTCCGGTCGGCAGATTTTGGGTTAATAATTGTAGGTAGGTAGCAGTGACGTTGGGGGGGCAGATTAGGGGTTAATAAATATTATGTATGGATCGGCGATGTTAGGGGCAGCAGATTAGGGGTGCATAGGGATAATGTAGGTGGCGGCGGTGTGCGGTCGGCAGATTAGGGGTTAAAAAAATTTAATAGAGTGGCGGCGATGTGGGGGGGGCCTCGGTTTAGGGGTACATAGGTAGTTTATGGGTGTTAGTGTACTTTAGAGCACAGTAGTTAAGAGCTTTATGAACCGGCGTTAGCCCAGAAAGCTCTTAACTCCTGGCTTTTCTTTGCGGCTGGAGTCTTGTCGTTAGATTTCTAACGCTCACTTCAGCCAAGACTCTAAATACCAGCGTTAGAAAGATCCCATTGAAAAGATAGGATACGCAATTGGCGTAGGGGGATCTGCGGTATGGAAAAGTTGCGGCTGGAAAGTGAGCGTTAGACCCTTTCATGACTGACTCTAAATACCAGCGGGCGTTAAAAACCAGCGTTAGGACCCCCTAACGCTGGTTTGGACGGCTAACGCAGAACTCTAAATCTAGGCGTATGTTAGTATGTTACTATCGGCGAGATTACGAGTTTTGCGATAACAGGGTTGCGTTGCTAACGAGCCTTTTTTTCCCTCCGCTCACTTAAGACAACGCTGGTATTACAGGTTTTTTTTAAACCTGGCGTTAGCCGCAAAAAGGTGAGCGTAGAGCAAAATTTAGCTCCACATCTCACCTCAATACCAGCGCTGCTTAAGTCAGCAGTAAGCTGGCTAAATGTGCTTGTGCATGATTTCCCCATAGGAAACAATGGGGCTGAGCTGGCTGAAAAAAAACCTAACACCTGCAAAAAAGCAGCGTTCAGCTCCTAACGCAGCCCCATTGTTTCCTATGGGGAAATTAATTTTATGTCTGCACCTAACACCCTAACATGAACCCCGAGTCTAAACACTCCTAATCTTACACTTATTAACCCCTAATCTGCTGCCCCCGCTATTGCTGACACCTACATTATATTATTAACCCCTAATCTGCCGCTCCGAACACTGCCGCCACCTACATTATACTTATTAACCCCTAATCTACAGCCCCCAACATCGCCGACACCTATATTATATTTATTAACCCCTAATCTGCCCCCCCAACGTCACTGCAACTATATTAAATTTATTAACCCCTAATCTGCCGCCGCCAACGTCGCCGTCACTATTATAAATTTATCAACCCCTAAACCTAAGTCTAACCCTAACCCTAACCCCCCGAACTTAAATATAATTTAAATTAAATGAAATAAATTTACCATAATTAAATAAATTAATCCTATTTAAAACTAAATACTTACCGATAAAATAAACCCTAAGATAGCTACAATATAACTAATAGTTACATTGAAGCTAGCTTAGGATTTATATTTATTTTACAGGCAACTTTGTATTTATTTTAACTAGGTAGAATAGTTAATAAATAGTTATTAACTATTTAATAACTACCTAGCTAAAATAAGTACAAAAGTACCTGTAAAATAAACCCTAACCGAAGTTACAATTACACCTAACACTACACTATAATTAAACTAATTACCTAAACTACCTACAATTAATTACAATTAAATTAAATAAACTAAATTACGGAAACCCCCACCCCCCACTAAAATTACAGAAAAATAAAGAATTACAAGAATTCTAAACTAATTACACCTAATCTAATCCCCCTAATAAAATAAAAAAGCCCCCCAAAATAATAAAATTTCCTACCCTATACTAAAATACAAATAGCCCTTAAAAGAGCTTTTTGTGGGGCATTGCCCCAAAGTAATCAGCTCTTTTACCTGAAAAAAAGACAATACCCCCCCAACATTACAACCCACACACCCAACCCTACCCTAAAACCCATCCAATCCCCCCTTAAAAAAACCTAACACTAACCCCTTGAAGATCACCCTACCTTGAGCCGTCTTCACCCAGCAGGGCACAAGTGGACCTCCAGAGGGGCAGAAGTCTTCATCCGATCCGGGCAGAAGATGTCCTCCAAGCGGCAGAAGTCTTCATCCATACAGCATCTTCTATCTTCATCCATCCGGAGTGGGTCCATCTTCAATCCAGCCGATGCGGAGCCATCCTCTTCAAACGAAGTCCAAGCGAAGAATGAAGGTTCCTTTAAATGACGTCATCCAAGATGGCGTCCCTTGAATTCTGATTGACTGATAGGATTCTATCAGCCAATCGGAATTAAGGTAGGAAAAATCCTATGGGCTGATCCAATCAGCCAATAGGATTGAGCTTGCATTCTATTGGCTGTTCCAATCAGCCAATAGTATGCGAGCTCAATCCTATTGGCTGTTCTATTCAGCTAATAGGATTGAACTGGATCAGCCAATATGATTTTTTTCAACCTTAATTCCGATTGGCTGATAGAATTCTATCAACCAATCAGAATTGAAGGGACGCCATCTTGGATGACGTCATTTAAAGGACCCGTCATTGTTCTAGTCGCCGTCGAACGAAGAGGATGCTCCGCGTCGGATGTCTTGAAGATGGACCCGCTCTGCGCTGGATGGATGAAAATAGAAGATGCCGCCTGGATTAAGACTTCTGGCCGTCTGAAGGACCTCTTCTGCTCGGATAGGATGAAGACTTCGGACTGTCTGGAGGACCACTTCTGCCCGGTTGGGTGAAGACGTCTCAAGGTAGGGTGATCTTCAAGGGGGTAGTGTTTGGTTTTATTAAGGGGGATTGGGTGGGTTTTAGAGTAAGGTTGGGTGTGGGTTTTAATGTTGGGGGGTATTGTACTTTTTTTTACAGGTAAAAGAGCTGATTACTTTTGGGCAATGCATCGCAAAAAGCCCTTTTAAGGGCTATTTGTAATTTAGTATAGGGTAGGGATTTTTTTTTATTTTGGGGGGCTTTTTTATTTTATTAGGGGGATTAGATTAGGTGTAATTAGTTTAAAAAATTGTAATTATTTTATTATTTTCTGTAATTTAGTGGGGGGGGGGGTTCTCCGTACTTTAGTTTAATTTAATTGTAGTTAATTTAGGTAATTTATTTAATTATAGTGTAGTGTTAGGTGTAATTGTAGCTTAGGTTAGGTTTTATTTTACAGGTATATTTGTATTTATTTTAACTAGGAAGTTATTAAATAGTTAATAACTATTTAATAACTATTGTACCTACTTAAAATAAATACAAACTTGCCTGTAAAATAAAAATATTAGTTATATTGTAGCTAGCTTAGGGTTTATTTTATAGGTAAGTATTTAGTTTAAAAAAGGAATAATTTATTTAATGATAGAAATATTTATTTAGATGTATTTAAATTATATTTAAGTTAGGGGGGTGTTAGGGTTAGGGTTAGACTTAGATTTAGGGGTTAGTAACTTTATTATAGTGGTGGCGATGTTGGGGGCAGCAGATTAGGGGTTAATAAATATAATGTAGGGTTCGGCGATGTTGGGGGCAGCAGATTAGGGGTTCATAAGTATAATGTATGTGGCGGCGGTGTCCGGAGCGGCAGATTAGGGGTTAATAATATAAAGCAGGTGTGGGCGATGTCGGGGGCGGCGGATTAGGGGTTAATAAGTGTAAGATTAGGGGTGTTTAGACTCGGGGTTCATGTTATGGTGTTAGGTGTAGAAATAAATGTGTTTCCCCATAGGAATCAATGGGGCTGCGTTAGGAGCTGAACGCTGCTTTTTTCAGCCGGCTCTGCCCCATTGATTCCTATGGGGAAATCGTGCATGAGCACATTTTGCCAGTTTACCACTACCATAAGCAGCGCTGGTATTTAGGTGAGATGTGGAGCTAAATTCTGCTCTACGCTCACTTTTTTGCGGCTAACGCCGGGTTTCTAATGACCCATAATAGCAGCGTTACTGTAGGTGAGCGGTAAGGAAAAACTGTGCGTTAGCACCACACACCATTACCGACAAAAACTCGTAATCTAGCCGATTGGTAGGTGGGGGTCCTGTTGTTATCAATTATATGTTCGCCCTGGTTTGGAAGTTTGAAGTGATATGTCTATTCTTTTTTTTTGTATTGTAGGTTTTAAAAGGATGTAGATTTTTGGTCACTCTTTCATTTATTGGGCTCGGAGGGCAGCTTTGCAGAAGGTCAATGGTCTGCAGTTTGGTCTTTCCAGATCTGAGTGGGATGTGCGGTGGTTCGGGGTGAGTGGTCTCCGGTGGGATCGGTTGCTGTTAATGATAGTGGACTATTGTGAACGGTTTCCTCACCTGGATGTCTTGATAGTTTATGCTGGGGGTAATGATTTGGGTTTTCTGCCTCAGAGGGATTTGGTTCAGATGATTAAGAGAGATTTGGGGAGGTTGTCAGATCTCTATCCGTCATTGAAGATTGTTTGGTCTGATATGGTTCCATGCCTGGTATGGAGGGTGGCTTGGGACTCTGTCAAGCTTGATAAGAGTATACGGAACGTGAATAAATTGGTTGGGTCTTTTGTGCGGAGACTTGGGGGATCAGTGGTTTATCATTCTGATCTGGAGGAGGTTGGGAGTGGGGAGTTTTATCTTCATGATGGGTTGCATATCAATGAGTTCGGCCTGCAGCTCTTCATTCTTGATTTCGAGGAGCCTTTGAGTACCATTGGGGATTTGGCGGGACTCGGCTGATCGGTATCAGGCCAGTCATTGGTGGGGGTGCTAGTTCGCTGCAAGATAGCGGGTTATGGACAATTAGAATGTGTTAACTAAATTTGTATTCCCATGTGGTGGAATGCATGTGGAAGCGTCTCAAGGGACAAGGCTGTCTCTTAGAGTCAGGTTTTAAAGAGTACTAAGGGACTCAATCCTTAATGAGGTTGTGTCCAGAGAATTGACGGCCATACTTGTGGAGATTTTTTGAACTAGCACCGCTTGATCATATGTTTACAGATGTTGTTATTGCAATATGTTATTTGCACTTATTTATAAGGTTATTTAAATATTTTAAAGGTTTTATTTATATATTTAATAAAGGAGCTGCAGTCAGTTTTTATACCAAGAATTATGTCAGGTGTCTTTATTTATAAGGGGTAAAAGAGGTGCTAAGTTGATGGGATTGATGTAGGTGGTCATTAAAGGTAAAGGCCAGAAATTGATGACCTAAAAGGTCAAGGGGGCCCCTAGAAGTGAGCAAGGCATAGCTGGAAGGGGCCTTTGACCTGCGGAGAAAGAGGCCATGTTGTGGGTGGAGAAAGGAAGGGGTGGAGTAGAAGGAAGGCATTACTTAAGGGTCTGAGCGGAAAAGGTTGCAGATCAGTTATAGAATTTTTTTCTGAAGGAGCATCTCCCGCCCACCCTTTTGTTTGAAATTTTTCTTTTTCCTTGTTTTTGTCGCAGCTGGATGGCAAGGGTGCTAGTTCACTGCAAGACATCAGGTATGGCCAATTGAAAGGTGTTAAAGGGATAGTCTAGTCAAAATTAAACTTTCATGATTCAGATAGGGCATGAAATTGTTAACAAATTTCCAATTTACTTTTATCATCAAATTTGTTTCCTTGGTGGTATTTTTTAAAAGCTAAACCTAGGTAGGCTCAAACTGATTTCTAAACCGTTGAAAACCGCCTCCTAGCTATGGTATAAATAGCAGCACTGGGATATTTCCTAAATATTTCAAACACAGATGTTATGGTCCACATGTAGCATTTTGACAAAGTATGTGTGTTTCTACTCCTGTCCAAACAACATTATTCACTCCTGTCCAAACAACATTAATCACTCCTGTCCAAACAACATTAATCACTCCTGTCCAAACATCAATCATCACTCCTGTCCAAACAACACTCATAACTCATGTCCAAATATCACTCATTACTCCTGTCCAAACATCACTCATCACTCCTGTCCAAACAACACTCATTACTCCTGTCCAAATATCACTCATTACTCCTGTCCAAATATCACTCATCACTCCTGTCCAAATATCACTCATCACTCCTGTCCAAATGTCAATCATCACTCCTGTCCAAACATCACTCATTACTCCTGTCCAAACGTCACTCATCACTCCTGTCCAAACAACACTCATTACACCTTTCCAAATATCACTCATCACTCCTGTCCAAATGTCAATCATCACTCCTGTCCAAACATCACTCATTACTCCTGTC
Organism: Bombina bombina; assembly: GCF_027579735.1. NCBI lineage: Eukaryota > Metazoa > Chordata > Amphibia > Anura > Bombinatoridae > Bombina > Bombina bombina. The sequence goes on along the minus strand of NW_026512548.1, from coordinate 12,679 downwards.
CAAACATCACTCATCACTCCTGTCAAAACATCACTCATCATTCCTGTCCAAACATCACTCATCACTCCTGTCCAAACATTAATCATTAATGCTGTCCAATCATCACTCATCTCTCCTTTCCAAATATCACTCATTACTCCTGTTCAAACATCACTCATCACTCCTGTCCAAATGTCAATCACCACTCCTGTCCAAACGTCACTCGTCACTCCTGTCCAAACATCAATCCTGTTCAAACGTCAATCATCACTCCTGTCCAAACAACACTCATCACTCCTGTCCAAACTTCAATCATCACTCCTGTCCAAACATCACTCGTTACTCCTGTCCAAACGTCACTCATCACTCCTGTCCAAACAACACTCATTACACCTTTCCAAATATCACTCATCACTCCTGTCCAAATGTCAATCATCACTCCTGTCCAAACATCACTCATTACTCCTGTCCAAACATCACTCATCACTCCTGTCAAAACATCACTCATCATTCCTGTCCAAACATCACTCATCACTCCTGTCCAAACATTAATCATTAATGCTGTCCAATCATCACTCATCTCTCCTTTCCAAATATCACTCATTACTCCTGTTCAAACATCACTCATCACTCCTGTCCAAATGTCAATCACCACTCTTGTCCAAACGTCACTCCTGTCCAAACATCAATCCTGTTCAAACGTCAATCATCACTCCTGTCCAAACAACACTCATCACTCCTGTCCAAACGTCAATCATCACTCCTGTCCAAACATCAATAATCACTCCTGTCCAAACGTCAATCATTACTCTTGTCCAAACATCACTCATCACTCCTGTCCAAACGTCAGTCATCACTCCTGTCCAAACGTCACTCATCACTCATGTCCAAACGTCACTCATCACTCCTGTCTAAACATCACTCATCACTCCTGTCCAAACATCACTTCTGTTCAAACATCACTCATCACTCCTGTCCAAACATCACTCCTGTTCAAACATTACTCACCTCTCCTGTCCAAACATTACTCATCTCTCCTGTCCAAACATCACTTATCTCTGCTGTCCAAACATCACTCATTACTGCTGTCCAAACATCACTCATCATTCCTGTTCAAACAACACTCATCACCTAAGGGGTTCCAAAAGTCACTCATCACTCCTGTCCTAAAGTCCCTCATGGCTCCTGTCCAAACGTCACTCATTACTCCTGTCCAACTGGCATGTATTACTTCTGTCCATATATCACTCATCACTCCTGTCCAAACAACACTCATCACTCCTGTCCAAACAACACTCATTACTCCTGTCCAAACATCACTCCTGTCCAAAATTCACTGATTACTGCTGCCAAAACATCACTCCTGTCCAAAATTCACTCATTACTCCTACCCAAACATCACTCCTCTCTAAAAATCACACATCAACCCAGAGTTGTGCTTGCTGATTGGTGGCTAAATATAGCCACCAATCAGCAAGTGCTATCAAGAGTGCTGAATAAAAAATGGGCCGTCTCCTTAGCTTAGATTCCTGCTTTTATATCACTCATTACTCCTGTCCAAACAACACTCATTACTCCTGTCCAAATATCACTCATCAATCCTGTCCAAATATCACTCATCACTCCTGTCCAAAAGTCACTCATCACTCCTGTCCGAAAGTCATTCATCACTCCTGTCCAAACATCACTCATTACTCCTGTCAAAACATCACTCATCACTCCTGTCCAAACATCACTTATCACTCTTGTCAAAATATCACTCATCATTCCTGTCCAAACATCACTCATCACTCCTGTCCAAACATTAATCATTACTGCTGTCCAATCATCACTCATCTCTCCTTTCCAAATATCACCCATTACTCCTGTTCAAACATCACTCATCACTCCTGTCCAAATGTCAATCACCACTCCTGTCCAAACGTCATTCGTCACTCCTGTCCAAACATCAATCCTGTTCAAACGTCAATCATCACTCCTGTCCAAACAACACTCATCACTCCTGTCCAAACATCACTCATCACTCCTGTCCAAACGTCAATCATCACTCCTGTCCAAACATCAGTCATCACTCCTGTCCAAACGTCACTCATCACTCATGTCCAAACGTCACTCATCACTCCAGGCTAAACATCACTTCTGTTCAAACATCACTCATCACTCCTGTCCAAACATCACTCCTATTCAAACATCACTCACCTCTCCTGTCCAAACATTACTCATCTCTCCTGTCCAAACATCACTTATCTCTGCTGTCCAAACATCACTCATTACTGCTGTCCAAACATCACTCATCATTCCTGTTCAAACAACACTCATCACCTAAGGGGTTCCAAAAGTCACTCATCACTCCTGTCCTAAAGTCCCTCATGGCTCCTGTCCAAACGTCACTCATTACTTCTGTCCAAACACCACTTATCACTCCTGTACAAACTTCACTCATCACTCCTGTACAAACTTCACTTATTACACATGACTATTGTCCAAACGTCACTCATTACTTCTGTCCAAACGTCACTCATTACTCCTGTCCAAAAGTCTCTCATGACTCCTGTACAAACGTCACTGTGACGAAACCAATCTCGCCACTGTACATTGGAGGGCCTGTTATGGAACATTCTTTGGGCTGGAGGTACATGGGCTTAAGGATACCCAGAGACTGCATGAAAATATGGAATTTTATATGCTGGACACCCCATGTACTTTCATAACTCTGTCTTATGTCTATGTCACCCTGTATCCATAAATACAGGATGGGTACAGGGTGTGAGTGCACCTTGTGGGAGCAATTGTGACTCTATAAACCAAGTGGGCATAAAAGACTTTATAGCTAATAAGAACTGTTCCTATATTCTGTAATAAGATGTATTCTATGTATGTTGAAGATCTGATTGTGTCTCAGGAGTCTGTCTGGGTAAACTGATTGTGTCCTTGTGTGATTATGTTAACTAGACTGCCCAACATCAGATTGTCTGAGTAAACGTTCTTCCCTAGTTAATTAACTTAATATGTTAATCTGTTTTACCTGTGAATAGACAATTGTTAGAGGTTTGATGCATTGTTCATATGTTTGCTTTACTGTTAAACCAATGCCCTCTGTAACCTGAAGCCAGGGTGTATAAATCTGTGTGCTGCCTTCAAATAAAGTAGTTATTCTTTTTTAAACCTGAAATGTGGAGCTTGGTCTCATGTTTGCAGGGAAACTGGCTGGGTTGTGAATTGCTGATTCCCTATGCAGGACATTGTTCATCTGGTATTAACCCTTGGTACACTGTTGGTACCGTAACATTGGTGGCAGCGACGGAATGAACCTTATCGCCCAGAAGAGCAACTACACAAGCCAGTAACCTCAGGAAGAGGGGGATTATTACAATACTGACTAAGATGGAAAAGAGAAAAGTACATTTTGCAGCTTTTAAAAACTTCCTGGAAACAGAAGGAGAGATTGATGGGTACCTTGCGGATTTTGAGAGGCAATGTGCACTACACAAGGTACCCGCAGAGGACTGGGTCACGATATTATCTGGAAAATTATCCGGCCGGGCCAGAGAGGCTTTTCGGGCCATTCCAGATGAGGAAGTCAGGGATTATAATACTGTAAAAGAGGCTCTGCTCTCCAGGTATGCGGTTACACCGGAGGCATACAGGAGGCGGTTCAGAGACACTGTTAAATTAGCTGGAGATTCCTACCTTGAGTGGGCATGTAAGGTGCACCGCACAGCAGCTCACTGGATAGCGGGGTGCCAAGCCATATCTGGGGAAGAGGTGCTGCAGCTATTCCTGTTGGAACATTGCTTCGACAAATTACCCGCAGGAGTTCGAGAGTGGGTTCGGGACCGTAAACCCTCCACCCTGCAGGAAGCGGCTCGCTTGGCAGATGAGTATACGGATGCCCGCAAACTGGACACTGCTACCACTAAGCCCCCTGCTAGAGTGGAGTACAGACCCCCAGTCACCCCAGCAGCTGCCAGTTACCAAACCCCGGCGCACCACTATACCACACGGCCTCCGGCCACAAACTACCCTCAGAGAGCCCTGCGGTGCTACTCACAACCTATTCGGTGCTTTAGATGTAAGCAACTAGGGCACAAAAGACCAGAGTGTCCCCTAAACGCAGCGAACCAAGCGCAGTCCTGGAGAAGACCCGCCGGCGGAATCCCAAGTAATCCTCAGCCTGCGGCCCGCTACGTAGAGGCGCAAGAATACTGGAGCATCCTACATGAGGCAGACCTTGTGCAAGCTGCCCACCGGAATAACCGGCAACTGGTTAAAGTGAATGGGAAGAAGGTCAGTGGTCTACGGGATACTGGTGCTACCATGACCTTGCTTCAAAAGAACTTGGTGTCTGAGAAACAGTACACTGGAGACACTGTGGCTGTGAGGGTAGCAGGGGGCGATGTGTTCAGCCTACCTGTTGCCAGGGTACATTTGGATTGGGGAGTGGGCGCTAGACCTGTGAATGTGGGGGTCAAGAAGGACTTACCTGCTGATGTTCTTCTTGGAAATGACTTGGCCCCCCTTGTTTCTGCCTACGCTCCTATGGGTCCCGCTGATGTTAACTCTGTGACTACCCGTGCCCAGATCCGTGCAGCAGAGACTGACCCACCTGCTGCTAAGCCCCAGGACGCTGAGCTCAGTAAATCTCTATCCGCTATTGATATGTGGAGGTCCCGTTACAATGCGCTGATGAAGGAGAAGAGGAGCGCAGAGGAAAAAGCACGTTTAGAACAGGAATCTCTGCTAGACAAGCTGCACCGACAGACTGCAGAAAACACCAGCTTGAGAGTGGAACATGAAACATTAAAGAAAAACTTAGTGACACTGGAGGAGAAGCTGACGCTGGCTCATAGTGAGGTGCTGCAACTCAAGGGCACCCTATGTCAGTATGAAGGGATTGTGGATACCTATAAAGAGCAGGTACAGAAAACTCGTAAAGAAGCTGATGTGATTTTGAAGGACTGTTTGGCCCTGGTCTGGGCACTGAGGAATTTGAACCCTTGTTTGTATGGACAGGAATTCTCTCTCATAACGGGAATACAGATGGATTGTCCCAGCAAACTGACATGCCTACCAGGCGCTCTGGTGGTATATGGCACAGTACATACCCTGGACAGCCGAGCATGACAAACCAGAGGGAGAGGAGTTTGATGGTCCTGTCCCCCAGCAACACGGCTGTTTAGCCAAAGGGGAGACGATTGGTCTCCCCCTCCAGCAGCACAGCTATGTATCCAAAGGGGAGACAGTCGGTCTCCCCCTCCAGCAACCAGGCTCCCACCAGGCTACTTCCATGGTAGTGCTGGCACCCGGGCAGAGTACAGCTGGTCTCTGCCCACCTCGCAACCCACCAATTCAGCGTACCAGTCCCCCACACAGCTGTGGTGAGGCACCTGGACATGGACAAGTTTTCCCCGTACTCAGGTGTAGTAACCATTTATTGTGGGTGGGCTGTACTACTAATTGTGTTTTATGGGTGGGTTGCTGGACTAACCAGGGCACTGACCGGCAGGAGGTCAGATACCCTGTTAGTCTGTTTGGAAAAGGGGAGAGATGTGACGAAACCAATCTCGCCACTGTACATTGGAGGGCCTGTTATGGAACATTCTTTGGGCTGGAGGTACATGGGCTTAAGGATACCCAGAGACTGCATGAAAATATGGAATTTTATATGCTGGACACCCCATGTACTTTCATAACTCTGTCTTATGTCTATGTCACCCTGTATCCATAAATACAGGATGGGTACAGGGTGTGAGTGCACCTTGTGGGAGCAATTGTGACTCTATAAACCAAGTGGGCATAAAAGACTTTATAGCTAATAAGAACTGTTCCTATATTCTGTAATAAGATGTATTCTATGTATGTTGAAGATCTGATTGTGTCTCAGGAGTCTGTCTGGGTAAACTGATTGTGTCCTTGTGTGATTATGTTAACTAGACTGCCCAACATCAGATTGTCTGAGTAAACGTTCTTCCCTAGTTAATTAACTTAATATGTTAATCTGTTTTACCTGTGAATAGACAATTGTTAGAGGTTTGATGCATTGTTCATATGTTTGCTTTACTGTTAAACCAATGCCCTCTGTAACCTGAAGCCAGGGTGTATAAATCTGTGTGCTGCCTTCAAATAAAGTAGTTATTCTTTTTTAAACCTGAAATGTGGAGCTTGGTCTCATGTTTGCAGGGAAACTGGCTGGGTTGTGAATTGCTGATTCCCTATGCAGGACATTGTTCATCTGGTATTAACCCTTGGTACACTGTTGGTACCGTAACAGTCACTCATTACTCCTGTCCAACTGGCATGTATTACTTCTGTCCATATATCAAACATCACTCCTGTCCAAACAACACTCATCACTCCTGTCCAAACAACACTCATTACTCCTGTCCAAACATCACTCCTGTCCAAAATTCACTCATTACTGCTGCCAAAACATTACTCCTGTCCAAAATTCACTCATTACTCCTGCCCAAACATCACTCCTCTCTAAAAATCACACATCAACCCTGAGTTGTGCTTGCTGATTGGTGGCTAAATATAGCCACCAATCAGCAAGTGCTATCAAGAGTGCTGAATAAAAAATGGGCCGTCTCCTTAGCTTAGATTCCTGCTTTTAAAAAAATAAAGATAGCAAGAGAACGAAGAAAAATTGATAACAGGAGTAAATTACAAAGTTGCTTAAAATTGTATGTTCTATCTGAATCATGAAAGAAAAAAAATGGATTTAGTATCCCTTTAACCCAAGCATCAATGACATGAACACAAGAACGGCGTATAGCAGAGGTTGCGCCTGTCCTTTTACTTATGTTGGTCAGTGTACGTGTAGTAAATGCAATGTGCAGTGTATAGTCTTACAAAATGCCTCATTGTATGTTTTCATGGTGTACCCTTATGATTGTAATATACCTTTGTATAGCACTGCGTAAAATGTTGGCTCTTTATAAATAAACACTAATAATAATAGTATTCAGTGACGTTTAAGTGCCAGGTGATGGGCCCTGCAAAGTTATTATGTTGTGTGAGTAAATTTATTTTCTATACAGTGCTCAACGAGTATGCTCAAAATCTAGCTGCCAGGCCAAAAATATAGGAGCCAGTTTTTATTGGTTTATTTTTGGTATCCATATCTCTCTCACACACTGTTAATGAGTAACTGCTTCAGTTTCCCCATTAGAAACCCCTGATGTGTGCTTGTATTTTATGACAAATGAGGTGCCATCATTTGTTTTTGTTATTAGTGCAAACGCAATACAGTTTTTTGATGGGAGGTTGTAAAAAAAGATTCTGCTAAAACAGCCGACATGTATAAATAATTGCTTTGCTATAACACTACATTTATATTACTACACACTTATTGTAAGACTAGAATGTAGATTAAACTGATCCAACGTAAATGTCTGAAACATGAATATACAGACACTTTCTGAGGTAAAAACTATAACTTTTCATATGGTAGAGAGAGAGGAAATATAAAAAAAATGTTGCTGTGTTATTAATATGTCTATATATAAAATGCAATTTTGTGAAACTGTGAGCAAAAAAGTTCAATAGGTTGGGACTGGGAGTGCTATTATGTGACCTTCTGAATCTTGCTGGGGTTACTGCACTTCAGTGTCACACAGTAAGGAGAGAACGCAGCCCAGTCCTCTCCACTGGCCCCAAAATGGTGTGCAGCTCACAGCAAGTGAAAAACAACTGACATTGTGTCATGCAGTGTAAGGCTGTGTCATGCAGTGTAAGGCTGTGTCATGCAGTGTAAGGTTGTGTCATGCAGTGTAAGGCTGTGTCATGCAGTGTAAGGCTGTGTCATGCAGTGTAAGGTTGTGTCATGCAGTGTAAGGCTGTGTCATGCAGTGTAAGGTTGTGTCATGCAGTGTAAGGCTGTGTCATGCAGTGTAAGGCTATGTCATGCAGTGTAAGGCTATGTCATGCAGTGTAAGGCTGTGTCATGCAGTGTAAGGCTGTGTCATGCAGTGTAAGGCTGTGTCATGCAGTGTAAGGCTGGCAATTCTCACAAATCCATGCATGGGCTAATCTAGTTTCTGCTATGAGGCAACCTCTCCTTTAACTAGGATGCGGACTGGGCAATAGTGGTGTCTGGTGTGGGGAGGGAAGCAATGTGCTTCAATGCCGCTCCTCTGACCGGATTAGAATTCCAACCACCCAAAGAGAAAGAGACAGAGGACAGGAGTGACGGTCTGACTAACACCAAGGGGCCCATCTATCAAGCTCCAGATGGAGCTTGAGGTCCCGTGTTTCTGGCAAATCTGCAGGGGGCGGCGTTGCACCAGCAGTTCACAAGAGCTGCTGGTGCAATGCTGAATACGGAGAGAGCGTATTGCTCTCCGCATTTAGCGAGGTCTGTCGGACCTGATCCGCACTGTCGGATCAGGTCCAACAGACCTTTGTTACATAGGCCCCCAAGTCTAAAACGTAGTCACAGAAGTGCCTCCCCCTGTCAAGTGCCCCCTGGGCCCGTTGGACCCCACTTGGTCCCATCACACTAAACCCAAATTTTTATTTTATGATTCGGAAAGAGAATGCAATTTTGACCAATTTTCTAATTTACTCCTATTATCAATTTTTCTTTATTTGAAAAGCTGGAATCTAAGCATAGGAGTCGGCCCATTTTTAGTTCAGCACCTTGGGTAGTGCTTGCTGGTTGGTGGCTACATTTAGCCACCAATCAGCAAGTGCTACCCAGGTGCTGAACCAAAAAAATGGGCCGACTCCTAAGATAAAGATTCCAGCTTTTCATATAAAGATACAAAGAGAACGAAGGACAATTAATAATAGGAGTAAATTAGAAAATTGCTTAAAATTGCATTCTCTTTCCGAATCATAAAATAAAAAAATTTGGGTTTAGTATCCCTTTTAAACCGGCCCTGCACACACTCTTATACAACACACAACACACACACTCTCATACAACACACACACACACCACACACTCTAATAAAACACACACACATGACACACTCTCATACAACACACACACCCACACACAAAACAGACCACACACACTCATACAAAACACACACCACACATTCTCATACAACACACATCACACACTTAATACAACACACACCACACAGTCATACAACACACTCACTACACACTCTAATACAACACACACCACGCACACTCTCATACAACACACACACACCACACACTCTAATAAAACACACACACAAGACACACTCTCATACAACACACACACCACACACAAAACAGACCACACACACTCATACAAAACACACACCACACATTCTCATACAACACACACCACACACTTTAATACAACACACACCACACACTCAGCATTACAACACACTCACTACACACTCTAATACAACACACACCACGCACACTCTCATACAACACACACACACCACACACTCTAATAAAACACACACACATGACACACTCTCATACAACACACACACCACACACAAAACAGACCACACACACTCATACAAAACACACACCACACATTCTCATACAACACACACCACACACTCAGTCATACAACACACTCACTACACACTCTAATACAACACACACCACACACACTCTAATACAACACACACCACACACACTCTCATACAACACATACACCACACACACTCTCATACAATACACACACCACACACACTCTCATACAACACACACACACCACACACTCTAATAAAACACACACACATGACACACTCTCATACAACACACACACCACACACAAAACAGACCACACACACTCATACAAAACACACACCACACATTCTCATACAACACACACCACACACTCAGTCATACAACACACTCACTACACACTCTCATACAACACATACACCACACACACTCTCATACAATACACACACCACACACACTCTCATACAACACACACACCACACATTCTCATACAACACACACACAACTACACAATCTAATACAACACACACCATACACACTCATACAACACAAACACCTCATACACTCTAATACAGCACAAACACATGACACACTCTCATAAAACACACACACAACACACTCTCATACAACACACACCACACACTCTCATACAAAACAACACTCTCATATAATACACACACCACACACTCTCATACATACACACACTCTAATAAAACAGACAACACACACCACACATACACTCATACAACTCACCACACATTCTCATACAACACACACACCACACACTCTTATACAACACACACACCACACACACACACTCATATAACACAAAAGGCATGAACCAGTATATACATGGGGGCCGATTTATCAATGTCTGGGAGACATGATACGCTGTAGCGTATCATGTCCGTCAGACATCGCTGAATGCTGACAGCATATGCTGTCGGCATTTAACATTGCACCAGCAGTTCTGGTGAAATGCTTGTACAATGCCGTCCCCTGCAGATTCGCGACCAATTGGCCGTTAGCACACACGACACACTCTCATACAACACACACACCACACACAAAACACACCACACACACTCTCAGAGGCGGCGGACGAGTTAAGGAGCAACAGTCTTTAGACCGCTGCTTCATAACTGCTGTTTACGGCGAGACTGAAGGCTCGCACGGAAACAGGATGATCAGGGGCCCTCATGGTGTTTACCGTGGTTTGAAGGACCCTTCTTTATTGGTAAATTAAATTAAAAACCTCAGGTAGTTATATGATGAATCAATGTTAAATTATTAAACTGCTGAGTGCAGCATAGTGTGATCTAGCATCTAACAAACGTTAGTACATTTACTGTTGCAGGATACGTGTGATTTGGGACCAGTATCTGGTGCTGGGAAGAACAGGTGCTCAGCATAGACTTGATCACAAAAATCTTTTGTCCCTGCGTCTCACGCAGAATCTTCCCAGACGCTCAGAGACTCAGATGTGAGAACGTCATGCATTATTCATGCAAAAAGCACGAGCTGTGTCCTGGGATTTGTGTTTAATAATACATGGCTGTATTTTCTAAACACTTATAAATCCCTGTGTCATTTTGGAAATATAAATGATATTTATGGTTTTCTAAAGAAAATCTTTTGTTGGATATGATTTATCTTAGATAAGCAACTACAGAAAAAAATCATTAGGATAGAAAAATAGTAACTGCAGTTTTAATTATTATTATTTTTTTTAAAGGGACATAATGGTTAAAGTTTAAACTTTCATGACTTTCATGATTCAGATAGTGTTTGTAACAATGTATGACATTAGCAGCCAATATTGTTAATATATTTTCCAGTAATCACAATCCCAAGATGCTTTGGCAGTTAACACCAGTGACGTTGAAAATTGTTAACTCCTGAAAACAACACAAAATCATTATGTGCATTGTTAAGCTTGCAATTTCATACTCAAACTGAAATGCGTGTGATTAATGTCAAGCAAAAGGGCGATTTTGCTGGTTTAGTGATTACATCAGAGGTTTGAAGGATCTGTATATTGATCGATGCCTTTTTATAGTGAAATAATGCTAAAGGTTCAGTTAACCTATTGTGGTCCAAAACACAGAGATATATGTGTGGTGTGTTTTAAGGGGATTTGAACAGGGCATTATCAGTATAGTGGCCATGTGTGTTTGTTGGATTATCACTTTGGCTAATTTTCTATTAGTCTAAAATGATGAATTAGGAATATTTTTTTATCTCTTATTGATCAGGGCATGAAGCGTTTGTATCTTCCTTATGTTATCCGTTATGGTGAGGGTAATAATGCCGGTGTCTTTTACCCACTCACAAACTGAATGTTACATGTGAAAGCTTTTGGGGGTATTCGGTAATAAGTAAAAAAACAAGTTTATTAACCCCTTAAAGGACTGGTCTTTCTATGGGGTTGCGCTATTAATAACGTGGTCTTGCGCTATTTCTGATGGATTGGAGGGTATAATAGTGCTTGCAGGGGAACCCTCGCTATTATAAACAAGAAAACACGTTAAGGGGTTAAAAGGATATGAAGTAAAAGTTTCCAGTTTACTTCTATATCAAATTTGCTTTGTTCTTATGATATTCTTTGTTGTAGAGATACCTAGGTAGCATCGGAAACACTACATGATAATAAATAGTGCTGCCGTCTAGTGCTCTTGCAAATGCATAAAATTCTTGCAGAACTGCTGCCATATAGAGCTCCAGAAATGGGCCAGCTCCTAACCTTACGACCTGCTTTCAACAAAATAAAACAAAGAGAACAAAGAAAAATTGATAATAGAAGTAAATTAGAAAGTTGTTAAAAATGGCTGCTTCTATCTAATTCATGGGGGGGGGGGGGGGGTTTGGTTTCATATCCCTGAAGGTATACTAAACTGGTGTGGCAATAAATCAATCAATATATCAAGCCAAATAAACATTTTGTTCATCGTCATCAAACATTACTATATATCAAGTATTACCTTAGATATTTGATATATTTTGCATCGATTGCTGCTATTTTAAAAAATCACACCCGTAATATTTTTTTTTTTTTCATCAAATACAACGGTCACATTGCCTAAACTATCCAAATGATTTCTTTTGGGCCCGTTAGGAGGCGGGCGGGGTGGGCCGTCAATTGACGTAGTGAGATCAGTTGGATTGTTTCATTCTGCCGTCATTCTAGCCTAAGGTTCTTTTAGGTTCATACTAGCAAAAGCGAAAGCGCGTGCCCACATTGACCGATGACCGGGATTAACGCATGCGCAAAGGT